>NC_071603.1:1137005-1176830 GCF_024509145.1 Vidua macroura
TGAAGAGGATTTGGGCCATTTTGAGGGGGTTTTGGAGGGGATTTGAGGCAGTTTTGGGGGGATTTGGGGGGCGTTTTGAAGGGGGGTTTGGGGGGATTGGGGAGAGTTTGGGTGAGTTTGGCAGGATTTTGGGGCAGTTTTGGGGAGGGGTTTGGGGAGTTGGAGGGGATTTGGGGCAGTTTTGAGGGGGATTTGGGGCAGTTTGGGAGGGATTTGAGGAGCATTTGGGGGTGGTTTGGAGGGATTTGTTCTCCACGTATTTGTCCTTTCCGTGTCCCGTGCTGTCCCCAATGTTCCCGATGTCCCAAATCCCCCAATGTCCCTGCTGTCCCCCAACGTCCCCAATGTCCCTGTGTCCCCAATGTCCTCTGGTGTCCCTGGTGTCCCCAATGTCCCCCAATGTCCCTGTGTCCCCAGGCCCTGGAGCGGGCCGGCCGCCCGGCATCACCCCCGGAGCCACCGGACTCGGAGGGGGAGGAGAACGTGGGGTGGAGCAGCGTGAACCTGGCTGAGGAGCGGCAGCACCAGGATGTGAGGGGCTGGAAACGGGGAGAAACACCCTGAAAATGGGCTGGGGGACCCCAAAAACGGGGAGAAACACCTCAAAAATGGGGGAGAAATGCCCCAAAAATGGGCTGGGGGACCCCAAAAATGGGGAGAAACATCTCAAAAATGGGCTGGGGGGACCCTAAAAACAGGGAGAAACACTTCAAAAATGGGGAGAAACACTTCAAAAATGGGGAGAAACACCCCAAAAACGGGCTGGGGGACCCCAAAAACGGGGAGAAACACCTCAAAAATGGGGAGTAAATGCCCCAAAAACGGGCTGGGGGACCCCAAAAATGGGGAGAAACACCTCAAAAATGGGCTGGGGGATCCCAAAAATGGGGAGAAACACCTCAAAAATGGGGGAGAAACACCTCAAAAACAGGCTGGGGGCCCCCAAAAACGGGGAGAAACACCTCAAAAATGGGGAGAAACACCCCAAAAAACGGGCTGGGGGACCCCAAAAACGGGGAGAAACACCTCAAAAATGGGGAGAAATGCCCCCAAAAACGGGCTGGGGGACCCCAAAATGGGGAGAAACACCCCAAAAATGGGCTGGGGGTCCAGAAACAGACTAGGGAACCCCGGAAATGTGGGAAACACCCCGAGAATGGGCTGGGGACCCCAAAAATGGGATTGGGATCCCAGAAATGGGATGGGAGACCCCAGAATAGCAGAGCTTAAGATATGGGGAAGAAATTGACAACTTTTAAAAAAAGAAGGGAGGATAAAAATGGGAAAAATTAATAAATGAGGGACCCCAAAGTGTGGGGGAAAACCCCAAAATCGGGGGGGCCACAGATGGGCACCCTCAAAAAACCGAGGAGACCCAAAAAGTGAGACCCTAAAATGGGGAGATCCCATAACAGAGGCACCCCAAAACGGGCTCACCCCAAACCCAGCCCCCCCCAAACTCCCCCTTTAGCGACCCTGGGGGGTTTTTTTGGGGGTTCCCCGGTTTTGGGGTGCCCCTGACCCCCCCCCTTTTTCAGTTCTCAGCCTCGTCCACCACGATCCTGGACGAGGAGCCCATCGTGAACCGGGGGCCTGGCGGCAGCGCTGCTGCTGTGCCAGAACAAAGGTCAGGATTTGGGGGAAATTTGGGGCTTTTGGGGTCCTTCTGGTGGGGTTTGGGGTCTGTTTTAGGGGTTTACAGTCCCTATGGGGGTTTTGGGGTCCTTCTGGTGGGGTTTGGGGTCTGTTTGAGGGGGTTTTGAGGGATTTGGGGTTATTATGGGGGTTTTGGGATACTCCCTGTAGGGTTTGGGGTCTGCTGGGGAGTTTGGGGTTCTTACAGCAGGGTTTGGGGTCCTTAAGAGGGTTTTGGGGGGGTTTTGGGATTCTTTTTGGGGGGTTTGGACTCTTTAAAAAGGGGGATTGGGGTCCTTTTTGAGGGGGTTTGGGGTCTGCAGGGGGAGTTTGGGGTGTGTTTGAGGAGGGTTTGAGGGGTTTAGGGTCTGCAGGGGGGGTTTGAGGGGAGTTTGAGGGGTTTGGGGATTTTTTGGAGGGGTTTTGGGATCCTCTTTGTGGGATTAGGGTCTGTGGGGGGGGGGTTAGGGTCATTATGGGGGATTTGGGGTCTCTTGGAGGGGCTTTTGGGGGTCGCTGTGGGGTTTTGGGGGTCCTGTGGGGTCTCACGTCCCCCCCCCCGTGTCCCCAGGGCTGTTGGAGACCACGGTGCAGAAAGTGGCGCGAGTGAAAGCCCCAAACAAATCCCTGCCCTCGGCCGTGTACTGCATCGAGGACAAGATGTGAGTGTCACCAGTGTCACCTCAGTGTCACCTCAATGTCACCTCAGTGTCACCTCAGTGTCACCTCAGTGTCACCTGTGTCATTCCTTGTGTTACCCACTGTGTCACCCTGAGCCTCCCAATGTCCCTGTTATCCCCAGTGTCCCCATCAATGACCAGTACAGGTGGCAGGAGCAGTGCCCCAGTGATGTCCCCAGTGTCCCCAGGGCCATCGATGACCAGCACAGCTGGCAGGAGCAGTGCCCCAATGTCCCCAACAATGTCCCCAATGATGTCCCCAGTGTCCCCAGGGCCATCGATGATCAGCACAGCTGGCAGGAGCAGTGCCCCAGTGTCCCCAATGTCCCCAACGATGTCCCCAGTGTCCCCAGGGCCATCAATGACCAGTACAGGTGGCAGGAGCAGTGCCCCAATGATGTCCCCAATGTCCCCAGGGCCATCAATGATCAGCACAGCTGCCGGGAGCAGTGCCCCAATGTCCCAAACAATGTCCCCAACGATGTCCCCAATGTCCCCAGGGCCATCGATGACAAGTACAGCCGCCGGGAGGAGTTCCGGGGCTTCACGCAGGATTTCAAGGAGAAGGACGGCTACCGGCCCGACGTCAAGATCGAGTACGTGGACGAGACCGGCCGCAAGCTCACCCCCAAAGAGGTGGCGTGTCCCCAAACCCCAGAGTGTCCCCAACACCCCAGAGTGTCCCCAACACCCCAGAGTGTCCCCAAAACTCCCCAGAGCGTCCTCAACACCCCAGAGTGTCCCCAAAACTCCCCTGAGTGTCCCCAACCCCCCAGAGTGTCCCCAAAACTCCCCTGAGTGTCCCCAACCCCCCAGAGTGTCCCCAAAACTCCCCTGAGTGTCCCCAACCCCCCCACGGTGTCCCCAACACCCCAGAGAGTCCCCAAAACTCCCCAGAGTGTCCCCAAAACTCCCCAGAGTGTCCCCAACACCCCAGAGTGTCCCCAAAACTCCCCTGAGTGTCCCCAACCCCCCAGAGTGTCCCCAAAACTCCCCTGAGTGTCCCCAACCCCCCCACGGTGTCCCCAACACCCCAGAGAGTCCCCAAAACTCCCCAGAGTGTCCCCAAAACTCCCCAGAGTGTCCCCCAACACCCCAGAGTGTCCCCAAAACTCCCCAGAGCGTCCCCAACACCCCATGGTGTCCCCAACCCCTCCATGGTGTCCCCAGAACAACCCATAGCGTCCCCAACCCCCTCACGGTGTCCCCAAACTCCCCCAGTGTCCCCTGCTGTCCCCTAACCCCAAAATGTCCCCAAACCCCCTCCAGTGTCCCCAATGCCCCCTAATGTCCTCAATGTCCCCCATGTCCCCGATGTCCCCAAGCCCTCGATGTCCCCAATGTCCCCTCGATGTCCCCAATGTCCCCGATGTCCCCAATGTCCTCTGATGTCCCCAATGTCCCCGATGTCCCCAGGCCTTCCGGCAGCTCTCCCATCGCTTCCACGGGAAGGGCTCGGGGAAGATGAAGACGGAGAGGAGGATGAAGAAGTTGGATGAGGAGGCGGGGTGAGGGGCATTTTTGGGGGATTTGGGGCATTTTTGGGGAGATTTTTGGGACTGCTCCGTGCTTCAGTTGGGGTCTCCACTTCAGTTTTGGGGTCTCCACTCCAATTTTGGGGTCTCGTGATGCTGCTGAAAGTTTTGACCCCAGTTGTGGGGTTCCCGGGATGTTTTTGAGATCATTGGCCTAAATTCTGGGATCTTCCAGCCTGATTTTGGGGTCCCCTGGAGGCTTTTGGGGTCCCCCCAGCTCCACGGGAGAATTCCAGCCCAATTTGGGGACCTCAAACCTGCTGGTTTTGGGGTCTCCCCATGGTTTTGGGGCAATACCCTGGGAATGGGATTGGAGGATTCCCTTGGGATTTTGGGGTTTTTTTCCCCAAGATTTTTTGGGGGTAATTCCCAGAGTTTTTGGGGTCCTCCTGATTTTGGGGTACCACTCTGATTATGAGGCGCAGCCACCAAAGAAAGGGACCCCCAGTGTCCCCCCAGTGTCACCCTGGGGACGGCAGCCCCCAAAACTCGGGGGGGTTCCCTTTGCGATTTGGGGAATTCTTGGGGTTTTTTTGGGGGCATTCGCGGGGTTTTTGGGCTGGCCCTGATTTGGGGGTCCCCCCCCCGTTTTTGGGGTGCAGCTGCTGAAGAAGATGAGCTCCAGTGACACCCCCCTGGGCACGGTGGCGCTGCTGCAGGAGAAGCAGCGGGCGCAGAAGACGCCGTACATCGTCCTGAGCGGCTCCGGCAAGAGCATGAACGCGTGAGAGCCAAACTGGGAGCACTGGGAGGGACTGGGAGGGGACTGGGATGGACTGGGATGGACTGGAGGGACTGGGAAGGGAGTGAGAGGAACTGGGATGGACTGGGATGGATTGGGAGGGAAGTGGGAGGGATTGGGATGGATTGGGAAAGGACTGGGAAGGGAACTGGGAGGGATTGGGAGGGGACTGGGGGGGACTGGGATGGACTGGGAGGGACTGGGATGGACTGGGATGGACTGGGAGGGACTGGGGGGGACTGGGAGGAACTGGGAGCACTGGGTCACTGACCCCCTCTTTTCCTTCCAGGAACACCATCACCAAGTGAGGGGCACAGGGACACTTGGGGACAACCTGGGACATCCCGGGGACACCTTTGGGCCATTGCTGGACACCCTGGGGACACTTTTGGGACTCCTGGGGACACCGCTGGGGACATCCCTGGAACTGAGACACCCCTGGGGGACACCCCTGGAGCCCTGGGGACACCGCTGGAACTGGGACACCCCTGGCTGGGGACACCCCTGTCCCCCCTCCCCACCCCTGGGGACAATAAAGGCCTCTGGGAGTCACTTTGTGTCACCGCGTGTCACTGAGGGGGGGTGGGGACACACAGAGCCACCCCAGTGCCACCAGCGTCCTTTATTGGGGAGCGTCCCCCTGCCCCGTGTCCCCCCTGTCCCCGCTGTCCTTGTCCCCATTGTCCTTTGGCTGCGGGGCCTCGGTCCCCGCGTTGTCCCCGGTGTCACTTGTGTCCTCTGTGTCCCCCGTGTGTCCCCGGCTGCCGTGCTCCGAGCTGTCCCCAGTGTCCTCCTCGTTGTCCCCATCGCTGTCCCTGGTGTCCTCCTCATTGTCCTCGCTGTCCTCCTCGTCGCTGTCCCCTGTGTTCTCATTGTCCCCATCGCTGTCCCCCGTGTCCTCCTCGCTGTCCCCATCGCTGTCCCCGGTGTCCCCAGGGGTCCCCCCCCGGTTGGTGTTGACAAAGAGCCCCTGGTCGTCGCTGGGGGGGGTCACACAGGGGGGTCACGGTGTCCCCAGGTGTGACACCGTGTCCCCAAATGTGGCACCGTGTCCCCAAGTGTCCCCTTGACCCCATTCTGACCCTTCCTCCTCCGCATTACTGTCCCCATTAACAATCCCCAATTAACCCCCCTAATTATCACCTCCCCAATTAACCCCCCCTATTATCGCCCCTGTAATTAATCCACCATTATCCCCCCCCCCAATTAAGGTCCCATTATTGTTCTAACAAACCCCAATTAACAATTATTGCCCCAAATTAACACCTCCCATTATCCTTCATTAATTAAAATCCCATTAGTGCCCCCGAATTAAAATCTCTATCGCCCCTCACTAACTAAGATCCCATTATTACCCCCCAATTAATATCTTCATTAACCCAAATTAATTAATATCCCATTATTGCCCTCAATTAACCCCCATTATCACCCCCCAATTAACACCACATTATTACCCCCCAATTATCTAATTAAATTAAATTTAAAACAAATCCCAATTAATCCCCCATTACTGCCCCAATTAACACCCCCATGACCACTCCCCAATTAATTAACACCTCGTTATCCCCCCCTAATTAACTCACCCCTCCCGGGGGTTTTTCCTCTCCAAGGGCGCGAAGGCCTCGGGCCTGGGGGGGGAGGGGCGGTCACTGGGAGGGGGGGTGGGGGGGTTTTGGGGTGGTTTTGGGGAGGTTTGGGAGTGGTTTAGGAATTTTGGGGTGTTTTGGTGGAGTTTGGGGTTATTTGGGAGGGTTTTAGGGTTTTTTGAGGAGTTTTGGGGTATTCGGGGGTTTTGGGGAATTTTGGGGTATTTGGGGGGGTGATTTGGGATATTTTAGGGTGGTTTGGGGTATTTTGGGGTGATTTGAGCTGTTCCGGTTTTGTGGTATTTTGGAGGGGGGGTTGGGGTATTTATGGGGGGATTTGGGGAAATTTTGGGAGTTTTGGGGGAATTTGGGGTTTTTTTGGAGTTTTTTTTGAGTATTTTGGGGGGTATCTGGGGGCAATTTTGGGGCAGTTTTGGGGTATTTGGGAGTTTTGGGGAGTATTATGGGGTGTTTTGGGGTATTTTGTTGTTTTGGGGAGGTATTTTGGGGTTTTGGGGGGTGTTTTGGGGTGGTATTTCGGGGCAGTTTTGGGGTTTGGGGTATTTTGGGTTTTAGGGGGGTATTTTGGGGTATTTTTTGGGTATTTTTGGGTCGTACCAGAGCCCCTGGCGCTGCAGCGAGCGCACGTGGGGCGGGGAGCAGCACCAGGGAAATTTCGGCTTTGACCTTGGAGCCCTCCAGGATGGGATCCACGAGCAGGAAATCACCTGGGGGGGACACGGGGGTCACCAAGGGGTCACCTGGGGTCACCGAGGTCACCTGGACACAGGTGTGGCCTGGGGACAACACAGGGACAAAGGGACAGGGACAGCGCCTGGGGTGGGGAGGGGGCAGCAGGGAACAGTGGGGGAGGGCAGGGTGACAATGACAAAGTGACAATGACACAGTGGCAGTGCTCTGGTGACAATGCCCCGGTGACACAAAACAGCCTGGTGACAATGACAGGGAGGCAGTGACCCAGTGGCACTGCCCAGTGCCAGTGCCCTGGTGACAATGACAAAGTGACAATGACACAGTGGCAGTGCCAAGATGGCAGCGACACGGTGAGAGTGACACAGTGACAGTGACAGGGTGGCAGTGTCACCTCTCCTCATCCAGATGTGCCACCAGAAGTGCGGTGACAATGACAGGGTGACAACAACACAGCGACAGGGTGGGAGTGACGCGGTGACAGTGACAGGGTGACAATGACAGTGACAGGGTGGCCGTGTCACCTCTCTTGATCCAGATGTGTCACCAGAAGCGCAGTGACAATGACAGGTTGACAATGACACGGAATAGTGACAGAATGACAGGGTGACACAGGGACAACGACAGGGTGACAACAACAGGGTGACAACGACAGGGTGACACAGTGACAGGGTTGCTTCTCTTGCTCCAGATGTGCCGCCGGAAGCACGGTGGCAGTGACAACGGTGACAATGACACGGTGACAGTGACAACGTGGCAGTGACAGGGTGACAATGACAAGGTGACAAAAACACAGTGACAGCGACAGGGTGACAATGACACAGGACAGTGACAGGGTGGCGGGGGTCACTTCTCTTGCTCCAGATGTGCTGCTAGAAGTGAGGTGGCAGTAACAGGGTGACAATAACAAGGTGACACAGTGACAGGGTGACAATGACACGGTGACAGTGACAAGGTGGCAGGGACAGGGTGACAATGACGAGGTGACAAAACCACAGTGACAGCGACAGGGTGACAATGACACAGTGACAGTGACAGTGACAGGGTGGCCGTGTCACCTCTCTTGATCCAGATGTGCCGCCGGAAGCGCGGTGGCATGCTGGCCAGGAACCGCGTCCCCTCCGCCGTCTCCACCTCGTGCAGGTTGTTCCCCGGTGTCCCCAACACCTGCGGGGACACTCAGTGTCCTCTCAGTGTCCCCTCAGTGTCCCCTCTGTCCCCCCAGAGCTGGGGACAGCCGCAGGAGCTGTCACTCTGTCCCAGAGCAGCGTCCCCTCCCTCGTGTCCCCCCCCAAGTCTCGTTGTCCCCAGGGCCACCTCTCCGTGTCCCCTTGTCACCCCTGTCCCCGTGCCTGGCTGTCCCTTCCGTGTCCCCCTGGCCCAGAGCTTTGTCCCCGTGTCCCCCTGCCCTGTCCCCCTCTGTCCCTGACGTGTCCCCAATGTCCCCCCTGTTCCCCCAATGACCCCCATGTCCCCACTGTCCCCTCAGTGTCCCTGATGTCCCCAACCCCCCCCAATGTCCCCACTGTCTCCAATGTCCCCGATGTCCCCAATATTCCCCCAATGTCCCCTGATGTCCACAATGTCCCCCCACTGTCCCCGGTGTCCCAGGTGTCCCCAGTGTCCCCCGATGTCCCCAATGTCCCTCAGTATCCCCAGTCCCCCGATGTCCCCGATGTCCCCAATCCCCTCGGTGTCCCCCCGGTGTCCCCACGGTGTCCCAGGTGTCCCCAGTGTCCCCCCGGTGTCCCCGCAGTGTCCCCCTGTCTCACCCTGACCACGCTCTGGCCCTCCCCGGGCTGCACGCGCTCCTCCAGCAGCTCCCTCACCACGTGCTTCCGCTTGGTGGCGCGCGACATCGCGGGGCTGGGGGGACACGGGGGGGGCTCAGGGACCCCCGCCGGTGGGGGAGGGGCGTGGGGGTGGCTCCGGGACCCCCCCCCCTCCCCCGGAACCCCCCCCGGGCCCGCCCCCGCCGCGCGGCTGGCGCTCACCTGCGGCGGCGCTTCCGGGTAGAGCGGCGGCGGCGACGTCACTTCCGGAAAGGAAGGCGGGAATCGAGGAGGCCACGCCCTTCGATAGCCGGGGTCGCGTACAAAGACCGCCCACAGAATGGGCGGGGCTAAACGCGCCGGGGTGGGCGTGGCCTAAACGAAACCACGCTCGTGAGAAATTAATGGCCACGTTTGGGGTCGGGGCCAGGACAGAGGGCGGGACTTTCACCTGCATAATGAGCGCGGTTATGCAAATGATGGGCTGGATCACCAAGGGGCTCACGCAAATCAGCTGAAATCATGGTGTGATGCAAATGAGCGCTAGTTTGGGGCGGTGCCATGCAAATAAGCATGAATACATGCACAGAAGTGGGCGGAGCTATGGAAATGTGGACTGGGATGTGGCGGGCAGCGGAGTGGGCGGGGGGATGCTAATGAGCGGGTATAGCGGGTTCTGTGACGTCACTCACACTGCGCTCACGGTGCCTCCGTGACGTCACCCCCGCCGACGTGACATCACCGCCCTCTCCGTTACTCCTAATACCCGCGCAAGCCTTTTTACGTCAGCACGCACGGCGCGGCGCCGCGCTCTCTGATTGGCCGCGACGCTCGCGGTGGCGGCGGGGCCAAGATGGCGGCGGAGCGCGCGGAGGCGGCGGCGGCGGCCGGGGCCGGGCCCGGGGAGCCCCTCAGGGACCCCCGAGCCCCCGAGCGCTCGCCCTACGCGGGCTGGGCCCACCCCGAGCTCCAGGCCACGCTCGCCGGCATCGGAGCCCCCGCGCAGGGTGCGGGGAACGGGGAGGGATCCGTGAGGGGAGCGGGATCTGAGAGGAGCGGGATCTGAGGGGAGCGGGATCCGTGAGGGGAAAGGGATCCGTGAGGGGAGCGGGATCCGTGAGGGGAGCGGGATCCGTGAGGGGAGCGGGATCCGTGAGGGGAGCGGGATCCGTGAGGGGAGCGGGGGGGGAGATCTGAGGGGTGGGCGGGAAACTGAGAGGGAGTCGGGGTCACCTGAGGGGATTTGGGGGAGGTGTGAGGGGAAGGGGGAAATTTGGGGGTTACTGGAGGGGAGATCTGTGGGGTACGAGGGAAATTTGGGGGTTTTGGGGTCACTTGAGGGGAGATTTGCAGGTTAGGAGGGAAGTTTGGGGGGTCTCGGGGGTTTTTGGAGTTCCTTGAAGGGAGATCAGAGGGGAAATTGGGGGGTTTCAGGGGTCACCTGAGGGGATTTGGGGCAGATCTAAAGGGGTAGGAGGGGAAATTGGGGGATCTCGGGGGTTTTGGGGTCACCTGTGGGGATTTGGGGGATTTTTGGGGTTCCCTGTGGGGGATGTGGGAGTCCTTGGGGGGGGGGGTCAAGAGTCCCTGGGGGAGTTTTGGGTGTCCCTGAGGGGGGAATTCTTGGGGGTACCTGGGGGGGGACAGAGGAATTTGGGGGGGGGGGCGGTTGTGGGGCAGAATTTGGGGGTCCCTGAACCCCCCATTCCCCCCCAGGGACCCGGGAGGAGCTTCTGGAGCGGCTCCAGGCCTACACCCTGCAGGTGAGACCCCCAAAACGGGGGGGACCCCAAATTCTCCCCTCTCCTTGTGTCCCTTTGAGGAGGGGGACTCATTTTTTGGGGGGTCTGTCGTGATTTTAGGGGGATTTAGTGGGGTTTTGGAGAGATTTATGTTGATTTTGGGGGGATTTAATGGGATTTTGAGGGAGCTAACGGGAGTTTTGGAGGGCGTAATGTGATTTTGAGGGTGTGGAAAGGGATTTTTGGGGGATTTAATGTGGTTGGGGGGGTTTAATGTGATTTTAGGGGTGTTTGTTCTGATTTTGGGGCAGTATAATATGACTTTTTGGTGGTCTAAGGGAATTTTGGGGGAGTTTAATATGATTTTTGGGGCACTTAATGGGATTTTTGAGGGGGTTTCATGGGATTTTGGGAAGTTTAATGGGGTTTTGGGGGAGTTTAATGAGATTTTGAGTGGGTTTACTGTGATTTTGGGGGGTTTAATGTGATTTTGAGGGGCATGAATAGGATTTTGAGGGGGTTTAATGTGATTTTGGGGGTGTTTTCTTCAATTTTTGGGGGGTGGGAGGGTTTGTCCTGCCCCCAGCCTCCCAGAGGGGGGGTCCCCATGTCCCCTCCGAGCGGGGGGGCTCACGGGGACCCCCCCCCCAATTTGTGTCCCCCCCTCCCCCAGACTGGGATCGTGCTGAGCCGCCCCGCCCTGCGCCCCGAGGAGGGGGACAAGGCCCCGCCCCCCCAGGTGGGATTTTGGGGAGGTTTTGGGGGGGGGGCAGGAACCCCCCAGGGTCTGGTTTTTGGGGAGGGGGGCTGGGGGCACCCCCAGGACCCCCAGTTTGGGATGGGGGTGGGGAGAGTCCACGGGTTATTTTGGGGGGGGTTTTAAGATCCCTCAGAGCTCCAAATTTTGGGGTGGGGGGAGTCAATGACACCCAGTTTTGGGGTGGGGGGAGACCCCCCAAGTTTGAGACGCTTGTGGTGTTAAATTTTGGGGTGGGGTGGGGGAGGGGGCTCAGGGGTTTCAGACCCCTCCCACCACTGATTCCCAGGGGATGAAATTTTGGGGTGGGGGTGTCCCAGGTGAACCCCCCCCCCCCCACCCTGACCCCGCCTCCCCCTCCCCAGCTGCCCCCAGCGCTGCCCCTGCAGCACCCCCTGGTGCCGCCCCCTCCCCCCCCGGGCCTGGGGCTCACTTTCGGTATGGGGGGGCCCGTGGGGGGGGTCCCGGTGCCGCCCCCGCCCCCCCCCGCGGGGCTGTCCGAGGAGGAGCGGCTGACGCTGGCCCAGCAGCAGGCGGCCATGCTGCTGCAGGAGGAGCGGGCACAGGTCCGGGGGGGGCGTTTTGGGGGGGGTGGGGGGCTCGTTGGGGGTGAGGGGCACCTTTTGGGGGGTGGGGGGCACGGGGGGACTCGGGGGTGTTGGGTTTTGGGGGGGTAAAAAGGGGTCCTGCTGCTGCAGGAGGAGTGGGCACAGGTCTGGGGAGGGGCATTTTGTGGTGGGGGGCGCCTTTTGGGGGATGGGGGGGCACCCTTGGGTGGGTGAGGGGCATGGGGGGACTTGGGGGTGTGGGGTTTGTGGGGATTTGGGGGGGTTAAAGGGGTCCTGCTCCTGCAGGAAGAGTGGGCACAGGTCCCAGGGGGACACCTTGGGGTGGGGAGCACCCTTGGGTGGGTGGGGGGCACGGGGGGGGGGGTGAGGGGTTTGTGGGGGTTTGGGGAGTTTTAAAAGGGTCTAGGGGGGTGTTGAGGGGGGGGGCAGCTATGGAGGGGATGAGCTGAGGGGTGCTTTTGGGGTGGGATTTGGGGGGTGTTGAGGGGTGGGTGACCCCTTGGGGGGGCACCCTTGGGTGCTGGGGGGGTCCTGACTGTGCCCCCCCCCCCCCCCCTCCAGGGTCAGCACCCATTCGGGGACAAGGCCAAGGAGCAGGAGCTGCTGGAGCAGCAGAAACGGGTGAGGGGGGGCACCCCTGGGTTTTGGGGGGCACCTTGGGATGGGGGGGGCCGAGCCCAGGCCCCCCCTGTGCCCCCCCTGACCCCCCCGGTGCCCCCCAGGCCGCGGTGCTGCTGGAGCAGGAGCGGCAGCAGGAGATGGCCAAGCTGACCCCCCCCACCCCCCCGCGCCCCCCCCGAGGGGGCTCCCATGGCTGCCAGGACCCCCCTGGCCCCCCGAGGTGAGGGGGGACCCTGGGGTGGGTGGGGGACACTTTTGTCCCCTGTCCCCACCCCCTCCCGGGCTGATGTCACCTTTGTGTCCCCCCCCTCCCCCAGGCAGCCCCATGGGAGCCCCCCTGGCCATGGGAGCCCCCCGGCCCCGCGGGCCCCCCCCCACCCCCCGGCGACGACAGCAGAGAGGTGGGGCTGGGGGCTTGGGGGGGGGGGGTCTGTGGGGAGCTCTGTGGGGCTGGGGGCTCTGCATGGGGGTCTGTGAGGTCTCTGTTGTGGGGAGGGGTCTCTGTGGGTTTGTGGTGTCTGTTGGGGAGGGGCTGGGGGCTCTGTTTGGGGTCTCTGAGTCTGGGGCTTTTGTGTCTGGAGTCTCTTTATTGTGGGGAGGGGTCTCTGTGGGTCTGAGGTCTTTTTGGAGGCAGGCCCAGGAGTCTCCCCAATTTTGGGGTCTCCCTGATTTCAGGAGGGTCTTCCTGATTTTGGGGGGGGTCCCAGGGGTCTTCCTCATTTCAGGGGGTCCTGGGGGGGTCTCCCTGATTTGGGGGTGGTCCCGGGGGTCCCGCTGACCCCCCCACCTTGTGCCCCCCAGGCTGAGGACTCCGGGGTGGGCCCCAAGATCCCGCAGGCGCTGGAGAAGATCCTGCAGCTCAAGGAGAGCCGGCAGGAGGAGCTGGTGACGGTGCCGGGGGTCTCGGGTGAGCCCTGCCACCCCCAGTGCCACCATGGTGTCCCCTGCCACTGCCAGTGCCACCCACACTGTCCCCTGCCACTCCTGAGTGTCCCCCAGTCCCCTCTGGGTGCTGCCCCCCGCCACAGGAAACTCCTTTAAATCCTCAAAATCTGCCCACAAAACGGGAATTTTCACCCCAGAAACGGAAAGTTCAGCTGAAAAATGAAATTTGTCACCTCTGGGTGCTGCCAGGTGACCCCCAGGGACACCCCAAAGTGGTGTCACCCCCCCAGTGTCACCCAGTGCTCACTGGGTGCCACCCACCGTCCCAAAATCTTCTCAAAATTCCTCTAAAAATTGGGATTTGTGCTCTGGGGGTGGCACCAAAGGTGGGGGGTGGCACCCAGAGGTGGGGGACAGCCCTGACCCCCCCGTGTCCCCCCAGCCGAGGACGAGATGGAGACGGAGCTGCGAACGTCGGCGTCGGCCTCCGAGGCTGAGGAGGACACAGGGACATCCAAAAAGGAGGTGACAGAGGGGACAGTGGTGGGCAGGCCACCCCCCCACCCAAATTGGCACCCCTGGGCGAGTGGGGGGTCCTCAGGGTGCCCCAAATTTCCCCGGCTGGGGGGTCCAGGATGGGTTTATTTGGGAGGGGGGTTTGGATGGCACTGGGGTGTCACTGTTGTCCCCTCTCTCGGTGCCTGTGGCGGGGTTTGGGTCACTTTGGGGTCACCCCAATGTCCCTTATTTGTCTCCCCAGCTGTGGGAGTCAGCCCCCCCTCAGGGTCATCCCAATGTCCCTTTTTTGTCCCCTTACTGGGAAATTCTGTCCCCTCTTGGTGCCACCTCAATGTCCCTTTTTTGTCCCCCCCCAAGTGCAGGGGGTGTGGCCCACTCTGGGGTCACTTGTGTCACCTTTGTCCCCTCTTCTGCTCTCCCATTGGAGGTCCCCCCTTGTTCCCCCGATTAGAGGGGCCTGTCCCCTCACTGTCCCTTCTGTCCCCTTCTGTCCCCTCCCAGCGGAACCGGAAGCGCCGCAACCGCAAGAAGAAGAAGCGGGGGAGGGGCGGGGCCCGGGAGGGGCCCCCAACCCCGACCCCCCCCCGGGGGGACCCCGAGACCCCCGCCGGGGACACCCCCGAGGTGGAGATCGAGTACGTGAGCGAGGAGCCCGAGATCTACGACCCCAACTTCGTCTTCTTCAAGAGGATCTTCGAGGCCTTCAAGGTGACACTTCGGGGGGGGTGGTGGCACCTTTGGGTGCCAGGGGTCACTCCTGGGTGCTGAGGGGTCATTCCTGGGTCACTGCTGGGTGCCAGATGTCACTGCAGGGTGCCAGGTTCACTCCTGGGTCACCCCTGGGTGCTGAGGGTCACCCCTGGATGCTGAGGGTCACTTCAGTGTCACCCCTGGGTGCTGCTGAGCCGTGTCTCCTGTCCCCTGACCCCTGTCCCTGATCCCTTTCCTTGACCCTATCCCCATGTGGTTGTCCCTGTCCCCTGGGTACCCCTGACCCCGTCCCCTGTCCCAATGCCCTATTCTATCCTTGTCCCCTGTCCTTGTCCTTGTGTCCATCCCCTGTCCCTGTCCCCATGGCAGCTGACGGATGAGGTGAAGAAGGACAAGGAGAAGGAGCCGGAGCGGGCGGAGCGAGCCGAGAGCGCCGGGGTGCCCCGGAAAAAGGGACCCGAGGATGGCACCAGGGGCAGCGACGGGGACAGCTCCGAGGACGAGCAGGTGGCACTCGGGACATTGAGGACATGGGGACACTGGGGGACAGGGGCAGTGATGGGGACAGCTCTGAGAACGAGCAGGTGGCACTGGGGACACAGGGGTACAGGGGCAGTGAAGGGGTGAGCAGGTGGCATTGGGAACATCAGGGGGACAGTGGGGTGACATTGAGGGTGACAGGGGGGTGGCACCTGGAGCTGGTACTGAGTTGGGGACACTGGGGGTGGTGACAGCAGGGATTGGGGAGGAGCTGAGGTGGCTCTGGGTGGGACAGAGGGGATAGGGATGGCTCAGGGACAGGGACAGCGGGTGGTGCCATCAGGCGCCACCCAGGGCGTCCCTCCCGGTGTCACTTGCGCTGTCCCCGTGTGTCCCCAGGAGAAGAAGCAGGAGGTCCCCAAGCTGTCCAAGAAGAAGCTGCGGCGCATGAACAGGTTCACGGTGGCCGAGCTGAAGCAGGTGACACTTGGGGACATGGCCCTATCCCCTCTCCCATGGGTGTGGGTGGCACTTGGAGCTGGGGACAACCCTGAGGTGACGCCTCCTGTCCCCTGGGAACCCTGGTGGGGACACCAGAGCCACCCTGGGCGGTGCAGTGTGCCCCTTGTCACCTTCCTGGGGACACTAGTCCCAGTTGCCCACCCAGGGGTCAATCTGGGACCTCAATCTCCTTGTCACCCCACCAGTGCCACCCTGGTGTCCCATGTCTCCACCCAGGGTCACTTTGATGTCCCCAGCACCATTCTGGGCCTCTCCTTCTCTCACTTTCCTTTGTCCCTTGATGTCCCTTTGCTGTCCCCATTGTCCCCAGCTGGTGGCACACCTGGACATGGTGGAGATGGACAGTGTGACCACCCAAGGTCACTCTGGGAACTCTAGTGCCGCCCTGGGGTCCCATGTCCCCACCCAGGCATCGCCTCAATGCCCCCAGCACCGCCCTGGGGCTCCACTGCTCTGACTCCCTTCTGTCTCCTGCTGTCCCCTGATGTCCCTTTGCTGTCCCCTGCCATCTCCTGCTGTCCTCTACTGTCCCCACAGCTGCTGTCCCACCCTGACATGGTGAAGATGGACAATGTGACCACCCAGAGATCACTTGGGGACCCACAGTGCCACCCTGGGGCTCCACCACTCTGAGTCCCTTCTGTCCCCAGCTGTCCCCTGATGTCCCTTTGCTGTCCCCGCAGCTGGTGGCCCGCCCGGACGTGGTGGAGATGCACGACGTGACGGCGCAGGACCCCAAGCTGCTGGTGCACCTGAAGGCCACGCGGAACTCGGTGCCGGTGCCGCGGCACTGGTGCTTCAAGAGGAAATACCTGCAGGGCAAGAGGGGCATCGAGAAGCCGCCCTTCGAGCTGCCCGAGTTCATCAAGCGCACCGGCATCCAGGAGATGCGCGAGGCCCTGCAGGAGAAGGTGGGGACACCTCGGGGACACCTCGGGGACACCTCAGGGACACCTCGGGGACACCTCGGGGACACCTCCAGGAACGCCTGAGGGGCAGCCAGGGAAGGGGAGAGGAGCAGGGAAGGGGTCTGGGGAGGTTCTAGGTGGTCACCGGCATCCAGGAGATGTGCAAGGCCCTGCAGGAGAAGGTGGGGACACCTCGGGGACACCTTGGGGACACCTCCAGGAATACCTGAGGGGCAGCTGTGGGGCAGCTGCGAGGATGGGAGAGGGTTTGGGGAAAGGTCTTGGGGGTTTGGGGAGGTTGTGGCATCCAGGAGATGCGCGAGGCCCTGCAGGAGAAGGTGGGGACACCTCGGGGACACCTTGGGGACATCTTGGGGAATGCCTGAAGGGCAGCTGTGGGACAGTCAGGGGATGGGAGGATTTTGGAGGTTTGGGGAACATCCTGGTTGGGTTTCGTGACTTTGGGGACATCCTGGTTGGATTTAGGGACATCCTGGTTGGATTTTTAAGACATCCTGGTTGGATTTTGTGATTCTGGGGACATCCTGATTGGATTTGGGGGCATCCTGGTTGGATTTTGTGATTTTGGGGAAATCCTGGTTGGATTTTGTGATTCTGAGGACATCCTGTTTGGATTTGGGGACATCTTGGTTGGATTTTGGAGGTTTGGGGACATCCTGGTTGGGTTTTGTGACCTTGTGGCCATCGTGGTCACACCTGTGTGCCTTGGTGGCTGCCATAGCCACCCCTGAGGCTCCCTGGGGCCACCCCCATGTCCCCACGGCCCCGGGGCGTGTCCCCACTGTCCCCTGCGGTGTCCCCAGGAGGAGCAGAAGACCATGAAGTCCAAGATGAGGGAGAAGGTGCGGCCCAAGATGGGCAAGATCGACATCGACTACCAGAAGCTGCACGACGCCTTCTTCAAGTGGCAGACCAAGCCCAAGCTGACCATCCACGGGGACCTCTACTACGAGGTGGGGACACCTGGGGGGGGACATTTGGGGCTTTAGGGCTGTCCTGGGGGACGTTTGGGGACATCTTGGTTGGATGCTTTGGGGTTTGGAGATGTCCTGGTTGAATTCTGGGGACATCCTGGTTGTATTTTGTGACTTTGGGGACGTTGTGGTTGGATTTTAGAGATTTGGGGACATCATGGTTGGATTTTGGAGGTTTGGGGACATCCTAGTTGGAGTTTTGGGGGTTTGGGGACATGGTGGGGGGGACATTTGGGGCTTTGGGCTGTCCTGGGGGGACATTTGGGGATTTGAGGACATCTTGGTTGGACATTTTGGGATTTGGAGATGTCCTGGTTAAAGATTTGGGGATTTGGGGACATCTGGGAATTTGGTGACAGCCTGGGTGGGGAAGTTTGGGAGATTTGGGACATTCTGCTTGGATTTTGGGGGTTTGGGAACATTGTGGGGGGATATTTAGGGGTTTGGGACCATTGTGGTTGGATTTTGGGGGGTTTGGGGATATCCTGGTTGAACATTTTGGGGTTTGAGGACATCCTGGGTGTGGCATTGGTGGCTTTGGAGACATCTTGGGTGGACCTCGGTGGCTTTTGGGACATCCTTGTGGGACTTTGGGGGCTTTGGTGACAGCCTGGTTGGATTTTTGGGGTCGTTACTGCCCCCGTGACCCCGCTGTGTCCCTTGGTGACCTCGCTGTCCCCTGGGTGACCCCATTGTCCCCTTGGTGTCCCCAGGGGAAGGAGTTTGAGACGCGGCTCAAGGAGAAGAAGCCGGGCGATCTCTCGGACGAGCTGCGGATTGCGCTGGGCATGCCCGTGGGGCCGGTATGGGCACCCCAAAACCATCCTAAAACCACCCTAAAACCACCCCAAATTCACCCCAAATCCATCCCAAACCCCCAGTCCCTGGGCATGCCCGTGGGGCTGGTATGGACACCCCAAAACTGCCCAAATTCACTCTAAAACCATCCCAAAACCATCCCAACCCCCAAATCCACCCCAAATTCACCCCAAATCCATCCCAAATCCCTGGGCATGGCCATGGGGCCACTATGGGCACCCCAAAACCATCCTAAAACCACCCTAAAACCATCCCAAATTCACCCCAAATCCATCCCAAACCCCCAATCCCTGGGCATGCCCATGGGGCCGTATGGACACCCCAAAACCATCCTAAAATCACCCTAAAACCATCCCAAACCCCAAATCCACCCCAAATCCCTGGGCATGCCTGTGTGGCTGGTATGGGCACCCCAAAACTGCCCAAATTCACCCTAAAACCATCCCAAAACCGCACTAAAACCATCCTAAACCTACCCCAAACCCCAAATCCCACCCCAAACCCCTGGGAATGGGGAGAGGTCTCTGTGCCCCTCTTCCTTTTGGGTCCCCCCAATTCCTGCTGTGACTTGGGGGCAGGGGGGGATTTTGGGGTGCTGGGGCAGATTTGAGGTTTTTGGGGTGCTGGGGGGTGGATTTTAGGGGTGCTGACCCCCCCTGTGCCCCCCCAGAATGCCCACAAGGTGCCCCCCCCGTGGCTGATCGCCATGCAGCGCTATGGACCCCCCCCCTCGTACCCCAACCTCAAAATCCCGGGGCTCAACTCCCCCATCCCCGAGGTGAGCGGGACTTGGGGGGGTTTTGGGGTTTTGGGGGGGTTTGGGGTTTTTTTGGGGGTTTTTTTTGGGGTCCTGGGTGGGGGGATTTGGGGGCTTTTGGTGCTGCAGGTTGGAGGTGTTTGGATGTTTCTAGTGGGGGGATTTGGGGTTTTTTTTTGAGGGGTTTTTTGGGGGTCCTGGGTGGGGGGATTTGGGAGCTTTTGGTGCTGTACGATGGGAGTGTTTTCTTTGGGGGGGGTTGTGGGTGCTGGTGGGGTTGTTTGGGGTCTTGGGGAATTTTGGGGTGCTGGGGGGGAGTCTTTGAGTGCTGGGAGGGGAAATTTGGGTGTTTTCAGGGGGGATTTGGGGTCTGGGGGGAAGAAATTTGGGTGCTGGGGGGTTTGTTTGGGGTCTCGGGGAGTGTTTGGGGTTTTGGGGGCGTCTGTACCCCCCACCCCCATGTGCTCTTTTTGGGGGGATTTGGGAAAGATTTTTAGGATTTTGGGGGTGGGGCTCAGAACGATTTTGGGGCTCAGGATAATTTTGGGGAGTCAGGATTAGGATTATTTGGGGGTGGGTCAGGAGGATTTTGTGGGGGTGTCACAAATGATTCTGGGGTGGGTTAGGATAATTTGAGGGGGCTGTTAGGATGGTTTGGGGGGGATGTCAGGATGATTTTGGGGGGATGTCAGGATGATTTTGGGGGCTCAGGATCATTTGGGCTGTCAGGATGATTTTGGGGGTGTCAAGGTGATTTTGGGGGTGGCTCAGGTTGTTTTTGGGGGGTGTCAGGATGATTTTGGGGGGTGTCAGGATGATTTTGGGGGTGTTAGGGTGATTTTGGGGGGTGGCTCAGGATGATTTAGGGGTGTCAGGGTGATTTTAGGGGTGGCTCAGGATGATTTTGGGGGGTGTCAGGATGATTTTGGGGGTGTCAGGATGATTTTGGGGGTGGCTCAGGATGATTTTGGGGGGATGTCCGGATGATTTGGAGGTGGGTCAGGATGATTTTGGGGGTGGCTCAGGATGATTCTGGGGGAGTGTCAGGATGTTTTTGGGGGTGGCTCAGGTTGATTTTGGGGGGGCGTCAGGGTGATTTTGGGGGTGGCTCAGGATGATTTTGGGGTGTCTCCCCTGCCCCAGGGCTGCTCCTTCGGGTACCACGCCGGGGGCTGGGGGAAGCCGCCCGTGGACGAGACGGGGAAGCCGCTCTACGGCGACGTGTTCGGCACCAACGCCGCCGAGTTCCAGGTGCTGGGGACCCCCGGGACCCCCAAAAACCGCGGGACCCCCCCCCCGGGACCCCCAAAGCCCCCCCGGGATTCCCAAACCCTGCTGGACTCCCCAAAAACCGCGGGACCCCCCAACCCACACCCAGGACCCCCAAACCTGCTGGACACACCTGGGCTCCCCCCAAAACCCTGCTGGACTCCCCCAGGACCCCCAAACTCCCCCCCAGGACCTCCAAACCCTGCTGGATACACCTGGGGCCCCCCAAAATCCCGCCGGACCCCCAAAATCCTGCCAGACCCCCCAGGTTTGGGGTCTCAGTAACCCCACACCCAAATCCCCTTTACAAGCATTAAAAAAAAAAATCCCCCAAAAAGCACAAATCCACACCAAAATCCCTCTGCCCAACCCCCCCAGGACCCCCCAAATCCCCGGGTGACCCCCCCCCGGGCCCCCCCCCCAGTTTTGGGGTCTTCATAACCCCACACTCAAATCCCCTCTCCAAGTATCAAAAAAACCCTAAAAATCCCCCCCTAAAAAAACCCAAATCCCAAAAAAAAACTCCAAATCCCCCCCAAATTCCCTCTGCCCGACTCCCCCGGGACCCCCCAAATCCCCGGGTGACCCCCCGGGTTCCCCCCAGACCAAGGAGGAGGAGGAGGAGATCGACCGCACGCCCTGGGGGGAGCTGGAGCCGTCGGACGAGGAATCCTCGGAGGAGGAGGAGGAGGAGGAGAGCGACGAAGAAAAACCCGACGAGACCGGCTTCATCACCCCCGCCGACAGGTGGGCACCCCAAAAAACTCAGGAGCACCCCAAAAAAACTCAGGGGTACCCCCCAAAAAAAATCTCCCAGGTGTCCCCTAACCCCCCCAACTAAATTCCCCCATAAAGGAGTGATAAAAATTTGGGGTGAGGAGTGGGGTTCACCCCCCATGGACAGGTGGGGAGCACCCCAAAAAAGTCAGGAGCACCCCAAAAAACACATAGGGCATCTCAAAAAATCTCAGGGGTGCCCCAAAAAACTCATAGGGCATCCCAAAAAATTTAGGGGCACCCCAAAAAGACTCCCAAATGTTCTCTAAACTCCCCCAAATTCCCCCATAAAGGAGTGATAAATTTGGGGTGAGGAATGGGGTTCAGCCACCCCATGGACAGGTTAGGGGGACCCCAAAAACTCCTGGGGACCCCCCCCTAGCACTTAGGGGAACCCCAAAAACTGATCGGGACCCACAGGGACCCCCAAATCCCCCCATAAAGGGGAAATTCTGTGGGGTTTCCTTTGGGATGGGGAACGGGGTTTATCATTCTTTGAGGCAAAATGGGGGGACCCCCCCGGCACCCGGGGTACCCCAAGAACTCAGGGGGACCCCAAAAACTTGGTGGGCCCCCCCCAGTGACCCCCAAATTCCCCCACAAAGGGGGAATGCTGTGGGTTTTTCTTTGGGATGGGGAACGGGGTTGGTTCATCTCTCTCCAAGAAAAACTGGGGGGGGGAGGGGGTGCTCCCCACAAGTTTGGGGGTGCCCCCTGAGTCCTGGGTGCCCCCTGACCCCCCAATCCCCCCCCCCACAGTGGGTTGATCACCCCGGGGGGCTTCTCCTCGGTGCCGGCCGGGATGGAGACCCCGGAGCTGATCGAGCTCCGCAAGAAGAAAATCGAGGAGGCCATGGACGGGTGAGGGGGGTTTTGGGGGGGCTTTGGGGGTTTGGGGGGGGGGGGGCGTTTGGGGGCATTTTTGGGGGTTTGAGGAGCTCAGGGGTGTTGGGGGACTGGGAGAGTTTGGGGTTCATGGGGGAATTTTGGAGGGCCAGGGGATTTTTTGAGGGTTTGGGAGATTTTGGGAGGCTCAGGAGTGTTGGGGGTCCAACACTCCTAGTGGAGTTTGAGGTTCAGGGGTAAATTTTGGGAGGCTTGGGGCTTTAGGGAGGATTTTAGGAGGTTTGAGGGTTTTTGGGGAGGTTTTTGGGGAGTTTGGGAAGGTTTTGGGGAGTTTGGGGAGGTTTTGGGGAGTTTGGGGAGATTTTGGGGAGTTTGGGGAGGTTTTAGGGGGTTTGGGAGGCTCAAAGGAGTTTTGGGGGAATCAAGGGGGGGCTTGGGGATTTGGGGTTTGGGAGGGTCAGGGTGTAGGGGGGATTTTGGGGTGCTGGGGGAGTTTTGGGGTGATCAGGAGCCCCCCTATCCATCCTGACCCCCCCAAAAGGAGCGAGACCCCCCAGCTGTTCACGGTGGTCCCCGAGAAGCGCACGGCGACCGTGGGCACGGCCATGATGGGCTCCACCCACATCTACGACATGTCTGCGGTGAGACCCCCCCCCCCAAAACCCCCCTGGGACCCCCCCCAAAACCCCCTGGGACCCCAAAAACACCCCCCACCCACATCTACAACATGTCTGCGGTGAGACCCCCCCCCAAAAACCCCCTGGGACCCCCCCCAAAACCCCTCTGAGACCCCAAAAACACCCCCCACCCACATCTGTGGTGAGACCCCCCCCAAAACCCCCCCTGATACCCCCCCAAAACCACCCCAAAATATCCATAGAGACCCCAAAAACAACCCCAAAAACACCCCTGGGACCCCAAAACGCACGGGATCGGTGTCACCCGTGTCCCCGTGGTGTCCCTGACAGGTGACAGGAGCCCAGGGGGTTGAAGTGTCCCTTGTCCCCTTTCCCTGGACGTGTCCTGCAGCACCCAGAGGTGCTGGGGATCGGTGTCACCCATGTCCCCACAGCTGGCACAGGCCCAGGGTGTGACAGTGACCCTGTCCCTGTGGTGTCCCCAGAGGTGATGGGACACAAGGGACTGGTCACAGAGGCCCAGGGGGTGGCAGTGACCCTGTCCCCGTGCTGTCCCCATGTCCCCGACAGGTGACAGGAGCCTGGGGTGTGACTGTGACCCTGTCCCCATGGTGTCCCCATGTCCCTGACAGGTGACAGAGGCCCAGGGGGTGGCAGTGACCCTGTCCCCATGATGTCCCCATGGTGTCCCTATGTCCCTGACAGGTGACAGGAGCCTGGGGTGTGACTGACCCTGTCCCCATGGTGTCCCCATGTCCCTGACAGGTGACAGGAGCCCAGGGTGTGGCAGTGACCCTGTCCCCATGATGTCCCCGTGCTGTCCCCATGTCCCTGACAGGTGACAGAGGCCCGGGGGGTGGCAGTGACCCTGTCCCCACGATGTCCCCGTGGTGTCCCCACAGGTGATGGGCCGCAAGGGCCCGGTGGCCGAGGCGCAGGGCGTGGAGGTGGCGCTGGCCCCCGAGGAGCTGGAGCTGGACCCCACGGCCATGACGCAGAAGTACGAGGAGCACGTGCGGGAGCAGCAGGCGCAGGTGGAGAAGGAGGACTTCAGCGACATGGTGGCCGAGCACGCCGCCAAGCAGAAGGTGGGGGTGGCACCCGTGTCCCCTCCCTGTCCCCTCCCTGTCCCCTCAGGGCTGCCCCGTGGGGGTGGCATGAAGCACAAGGGGTTCCTGTTGTGGGACATCCCTGTCCCCTCCCTGGGACCCCGTTGTCACCTCCCTGTCACCTCCTCCCCCCCCCAGCCCCACTTTGTCCCCAGCTCCTGTCCCCAGGGTGTCCCACGGGGGTGGGATGAAGCACAAGGGGTTCCCAGTGTGGGACATGCCTGTCCCCTCCCTGTCCCCTCCCTGTCCCCTCCCTGTCCCCTCCCTGTCCCCTCACTGTCCCCTCTGTCCCCGCAGCAGAAGAAGCGGAAGGCGCAGCCCCAGGACGCCCGCGGGGGGGGCAAGAAGTACAAGGAGTTCAAGTTTTAGATGTCACCACTGTCCCCTCGCTGTCCCCTCGCTGTCACCTCCCTGGCACCGCCCTCTGCCACCCCGCAGGGCGCTGGTGCCACCCCGGGATCGGGGGATGTCACCCCCGCTGTCACCCGGGGCCGCGGTCCGGGTGTTGGGGACAGTGTGGTGGCACTGTCCTTGTCATTGTCCCCTGGCCTTGTCCCCAGCGTTGTCCCCACCCTGTCCCCGTTGTTTTGTAAATAAAAGGTGGCGTCCCCGCCGAACCCTGGCTCTGCCTGGTGGCACCGAGGTCACCGTGTCACTGGGGCATGGCACTGAGGTCACCGTGTCACTAGGATGCGTCCCCAAGGTCACCGTGTCACTGGGACATGTCCCCGATGTCACCGTGTCCCCCTCAGCTGTCCGTGCTGTCCCCCAAGCCTTGTCCCCTGCTTGTCCCTGTCCCCAGCCCGTGCCGGGGGGGCTCACAGGGGGGTGGGGACAGAGGGACAGGCAGGGCTGGGACAGTGTCACCCCTGTGTCCCCCCCAGGCCCTGTCCCCCGTGACCCCACGGTGACCCCGCAATGTCCCCAACGGGGCGTGGCCTCCTCCCCGCTCACCCAATCAGCGCCCAGGACCCCCAGATGGGCGTGGCCCTCCGCAGCGCTGGGCGTGGCCTCTCCTGGCAGGGGGGCGTGGCCGCCGTTCCGCAGCGGGGTGGGCGGTGACCAATCAGCGCCGCGCGTGGGCGGGGCCGTGATTGGCGTTACCCAATCAGATCCCGCGATGCGTCGCGGCAGCCAATCGGGCGCGGGGGGCGTGGCCGGCGCGGCGGCGGCGATGGCGGAACGCGGCGCCCCCCGCGCCCCCCCCGGGCCCGGAGCCCCCCCGGGGCCCCCCCCGGGCCCCCCCGCGCCCCCCCCCGGGCCCGGGGCCCCCCCAGGACCCCCCCCCCGGGCCGGTGCACATGAACCTGTTCGCCACCTGGGAGGTGGATCGCAGCTCGCCCAGCTGCGTGCCCAGGTGAGGGGGGGGGCCAGGGACCCCCCCACTCATCGGGACCCTCCCGGGACCCCCCAATTCCCATGACCCCCCCCCCCTCCAGGAGCCCCAATCCCCAGGACCCCCCCGGGATCCATTATGGGGTGGGGGCTGCGGGGGTCCCTGTGGGGCTGGGGGTGTCTTGGGGGGTCCTGGGGGGGGGGGGGGTCTCGGGGGCTTCAACGCTTGGGCTGCTCCTTTTTGGGGGGGTGGGGGGGTCCCGGGTGGCGGTTCAGCTCTTGGGGTTTGGGACCCTTCTATTTGGAGGGGGGGTCTCTGGGGTGAGACCCCCCACCCGGACCCCCCCGCCCCCCAGGCTGTTCAGCCTCACCCTGCGGCGCCTTGTGCTGGTCCGGGAGGTGGCCAAAGACCTGGGCTCGGTGGTCATCGCGGTCAAGCTGCAGGTGGGGGCGTCCGGGGGGGGTCCTGGGGAGGGGGGGGAGTTTGGGGGGTCCTGGAGGGATCTGGGTGCGTCCTGGGGGGAGGGTCCTGAGGGGTCTGGGGGTGTCCTAGAGGGGGCTGGGGGGCTCTGGGGAGGTTTGGGGGATCCTGGGGGGTTCTGAGGGGTTCCTCGGGGGGTCTGGGGGCGTCCTGGGGGGGTCGGGGAGGGGGGTCTGGAAGGGTCTGAGGGCGTCTTGGGGGGTCTCGGGGGGGTCCTGGGGGGTCCTGGGGGGTCCTGGGGGGTCCCCAAGGCTCTGGGTTGGGCGGTGAAAATTCGAGGGGAGGCGCGGGGGCTCCCTGGAGGGGCTGGGGGGGGGACCCCAGGGACCCTTGGGGGGTGCAAAGTTCCTTTTTTGGGGGGGGGGGGGGTCCCAGCGAGTTCCGGGTTTTTGGGGTCCCCGTGGGGGTCCCGCCCCTCCCCCCAGGGCTCGAAGCGGATCCTGCGCTCCAACGAGATCCCGCTGCCCCCCGGGGGCCCCCCCGAGACCGAGCTGCAGCTCACCTTCTCCCTGCAGGTACCGGGGACCCCTCCCCACTCCGGGGACCCCCCCCGGGGGCAGCGTCACCCCCCCCCCCCCCAAAACTGCCCCCACTCCCTGCACCTGCCCCAGGTGATGCTGCGACCGCAAACCCCCCCTTTTTCATCCCAAAACTCGCCCCCCGCGGGGTCAAACCCTCCTTTTCTACGGTCAGCGACCCCCCCCCAAAAGATCAATCCCCCCCCCACCGTGTCCCTGACCCCCCCCAGGGATCGATGAACCCCCCCCAAGATCAACGACCCCCCCCCAAACCCCCTCCCCAAGCCTGCCCCGGGTGATGCTGTGACCCCCAAACCCCCCTTTTCACCCCAAAATTCGCCCCCCCCGGGGTAAAACCCCCCCTTTCTAGGGGTCAATGACCCCCCCCAATAACCAGTGCTCCCCCCAATGTGTCCCTGACCCCCCCCCAGGGCTCATTGCCCCCCCCAAACCCCCTCCCCAAACCTGCCCCAGGTGATGCTGTGACCCCAAACCCCCCCCTTTTTCACCCCAAAACTCGCCCCCCTCCAGGGTCAACCCCCCCCTTTCTAGGGGTCAATGAACCCCCCAAAAGATTAATGACCCCCCACCAGACACCAGTGACCCCCCCCGTGTCCCTGACCCCCCCCAGGGCTCGTTGCCCTCCCCAAACCTGCCCCAGGTGATGCTGCGACCCCAAACCCCCTTTTCACCCCAAAATTCACCCCACCGGGTGAATTGACCCCAATTTCTAGGGGTCAGTGACCCCCCCCCAGGGATCAATGACCCCCCACCCTCAATGACCAGTGACCCCCCCCGGGGATCGATGACCCCGACCCCCCCCCAGGATCAACGACCCCACCAAACCCCCTCCCCAAACCTGCCCCAGGTGATGCTGTGACCCCCAAATCCCCTTTTTCCTCCTCAAAACTCGCCACCCCCCCGGGTTCACTCGCCCCCCCAGGGGTCCGTGACCCCCCCCGCGGGTCCGTGACCCCCCCGTGGCCCCCCCCGCAGTACGGGCACTTCCTGAAGCGCGACACGAACCGGCTGCAGGTGATGCTGCAGCGCCGCAAGCGCTCCAAGCACCGCCCGTTCCTGGGCTACAAAACGCTCGCGGTGGGGCTGATCAACCTGGCCGAGGTGGGGGGCACGGGGAGGGGGTTTGGGGGGGTCCTGGAGGGGTTTTGGGGGGGTCCCGCGGTGTTTGGGGGGGTCACAGAACTCCGGGAGAGGCTCAGGAAGGCACCCCAGGGGTTGTGAGAGCGGGGCAGAGAGCGGTGGGGGTATTTGGGGGGGAGGTTGGGGAATTTGGGGGGTCCTGGGGGGGTCCCGGGGGGTTTGGGGGGGTCACAGAACCCCGGGAGAGGCTCAGGAGGGCACCCCAGGGGCTGTGAGAGTGGGGCAGAGAGGGGGTGGGGGGGGGTTAGGGGGATTTGGGGAGGTTTGGGGTGCTGGGAGGGGTCCTGGAGGGGTTTTGGGGAGCCCTGGGGGGGTCCTGGGAGGTTTAGGAGGGTCCCAGAGCCCCGGGAGAGGCTCAGGGCAGAACCCCGGGGGATGTGAAGTTTGGTGGGGGGAATTTGGGGGGGTCTCAGGGGGCTGGAGGGGTTTTGGGGGGTCCGGGGGGGGTCCCCGGGTGGTTTGGGGGGGATCCCAGAGCCCCGGGAAAGCCTCAGGAGAGCACCCCGAGGGCTGTAAGAGTGGGGCAGAGAGGAGTGGGGAGAATTTGGGGGGTCCTGGCGAGGGTCTGGGGGTCTCAGGGTGCCCCTCCCCCCATTTTGGGGTGCTGCAACCCCCAGCAAGGGGGGGTCTGGGTGTATTGGGGTACCTTATGAAACGATCGGGGTGCCCCATGGAGGGGTTTGGCTGCCCGGTTTGGGGGTTTAGGTGCTCCAGGGGGGTCTCAGGGTGCCCAGGGGGGTCTCAGGGTGCCCCCAGCCCCATTTTTGGTGCCCCCCCCCGCCAGGTGCTGCAGCTGCCCAGCGAGGTGGGGCTGGCTGGAGTGCCCCATGGAGGGCTCTGGCTGCCCGGTTTGGGGGGTTTAGGTGCCCATGGAAGGGTTTAGTTGCCCCGTGGGGGTCTCAGGGTGCCCCCAGCCCCATTTTTGGTGCCCCCCCCCCCCCCCCAGGTGCTGCAGCTGCCCAGCGAGGCCGGCCAGGCCCTGGTGCTGCACCGGGCGCTGACGGAGCCGCTGCCCGTGGCCGAGGTCGGGGTGGTCGCGCTCTCGAGCCAGCCCGTGGAGCCCGAGGGCAAAGCCAAGGGAGCGGGTGGGCACCGGGGGGGGGGCACCGGGGGGGCACCGGCGCCTCGGGGGGCACGGGGGGTCGGGAGTGTTACGGGGCACTGGGGGGGATGGTGTGGGTACGGGGGTGGGGGGCACCCAGGGTGGGTGGGGAGGGGTCCCCAGTGGGTGCCGAGGGGGCACGGGGTGCGCCCAGGGGGCTGGGGGGGTATTGGGGCACACGGGGTGGGGAGGGGGGTGCCCAGGGGGGGGTTATTGGGTGCTGAGGGGGGGGGGGGCACCCTGGGGGGTTGGGTGCTGGGGAGGGGTCTCAGTGGGTGCTGGGGGGGGCCAGGGGGCTGTGGGGGGGGCACTGGGAGTCCTAGGTGCCCTCCCCCACCCATGGGTGCCCACCCCTCTCATTCATCCCCCCCCCCCCCTCCCAATTTTTTCCCTTTTCTTTCCCTTTTTTTCTGCTTTTTTTTCGGGGGTTTTCTGCTTTTTTATGGCCGCTCCCGGGTTTCCCCCACCACCACCATTTTTTGCACCCCCTCCCCATTTTCCCCTCCCCCCATTTTTGTCCGTCCCCCCCCCACCCCAGACCGCTCCCCGGACCTGGACCAGGACTCGGAGGAGGAGGAGGAGAGTTTCTCCTCGGAGCCCGAGGGCAGCGATGACGCTCTGCCGGGCCAGGTGCGACCCCCCCCCAAATTCCAGACACCCCCCCCCCCACCCCCAGCACCCAGGGGGTGCCCCCCAACCCCCCTGACCCCTCCCCACCCCCCCCCCCCCAGGACCTGTTCGATGAGGAGGAGGAGCTGCCCAAGGGGAAGAAGCCGAGGAGGAAGGGCCCGGGGGGCGCCAGGGTGAGGGGGGGGCATTGGGGGTGTCCATGGTGGGGGAGGGGTCGGGGGGGTCCGTGGGGGGGGGGGGGGCATCTGGGAGGTGCTGGGGGGGGGGTCCCAATGAAGTCTGAGGGGTCCCCCATAGGTGGGTGGGGGAGGGGATTTGGGGGGGGGGGGGTCCCATGGGTGGGGGAGGGGTCCCAGTGGATTTGGGGGTTCCGGGAGGGGGATTGGGGGATCCCAGGGGGGTCCTGGGGGTTTTTGGGGTCCCGGGTGTCCCTGACACCCCCTCCCGCCCCCCCCCCCCCCCCAGCACCCCCAACATCAAACAGAAATTTGTGGCGCTGCTGAAACGATTCCGGGTGTCTGAGGAGGTACCGGGACAGGAGGGGACAGGAGGGGACAGAGGGACAGAGGGACAGAGGGACAGAGGGGACAGAGGGACAGAGGGGACAGGAGGGGACAGGAGGGGACAGAGGGACAGAGGGGACAGAGGGACAGAGGGGACAGGGGCAGGGATGGGGGGGACACAGGGACTTGGGGACGTGGGGGGGACACAGGGTGACAACGCCGGGGAGGTGCCACAGGGCTGGGGGGGCTGGCACGGGGACCCAGGGATGGCCCTGGAGGTGACAGGGGTGTGCCAGTGTCCCCAGGGGGGTGACAGGAGGTGACAGGAGTGTCCCCAAGGGGGGACAATGATATTGAAGTGTGCCCGGGGGAGTGACAGTGACACTGGGGTGTCCCAAGGGGGTGACAGTGCCACCGGGTGTCCCCAGGGTGGTTTTGGCCTGGACCACGTGTCCCTGGGGAGGTGACAACTGGTGGCAGGGGTGTCCCCAAGGAGCTGACAGTGCCACCGGCTGTCCCGGGGTGCCACCAGGGTGTCCCCAGGGTGGCTTTGGCCTGCATCACATGTCACCTGGGGGGTGACAGTGCCACCGGGATGTCCCCAAGGAGATGACAGTGACACTGAGGGGTCCCCAAGGAGGTGACGATGCCACCGGGGTGTCCCCAGGGTGGCTTTGGCCTGGACCACGCGTCCCTAGGGGGGTGACAATGACACTGGGCTGTCCCTGGGGAGGTGACAGTGCCACCGGGGTGTCCCTGGGGAGGTGACAGTGCCACCGGGTGTCCCCAGGGTGGCTTTGGCCTGGACCACGTGTCCCCGGCGCGGATGCGGGCGGTGGCCGAGGACCTGGACGAGCTCTACGACTCCCTGGAGATTTTCAACCCCAGCGACAGCGGCGCCGACCTGGACGACACCGACAGCGTCCTGAGCACCCCAAAACCGCGGCTCAGGTCAGGGGGACCCCAAAAACCCCCTGAGCACCCCAAAACCGGCCTGAGCACCCCAAAACCGGCCTGCCAAAACCGGCCTGAGCACCCCAAAACCGGCCTGAGCACCCCAAAAAAACCCTGAGCATCCCCAAAACCCCGGCTCAGGTCAGGGGGACCCCAAAAACCCCCTGAGCACCCCCAAAACCGGCCTGAGCACCCCCAAAAACCCCCCATAGCACCCCAAAACCGCGGCTCAGGTCAGGGGGACCCCAAAACCGGCCTGAGCACCCCAAAACCCACCTGAGCACCCAAAAAAAAAATCCTGAGCACCCCAAAACCTCCCTCCATGTCCCCCCCAGGCCGTTCTTTGAGGGTCTCTCCCAGTCGAGCTCCCAGACCGAGATGGGCAGCGAGGGCCCCGCCCCGGTCAGTGCCAGACTGGGAGGGACTGGGGGGGCACTGGGGGGCATTGGGGGGGCATTGAGGGGCACTGGGAGGACACTGGGAGGGACTGGGGGGCACTGGGGGGCACTGGGAAGGACTGGGAGGGTTACTGGGAGCACTGGGAGGGGGCACCGGGAGCACTGGGGGGTGTCACTGGGGTTTTCGGAGGGGGGGTCCCAGACATTTTTGGGGTCTTTCCCAACCCCCCCCTCCCCAGGCAGAGCCGGGGCCCCGCAGCGGCCGCAGAGCCCCCGAGGAGGGGCCGGACCCCCCCCGAGGGGGCTGGTGAGATCCCCCCACCCCCAAAACTGCCCCCAAAAATCCCCCCTGAATGCCCCTAAAAAACCCATAAAACTGCCCCAAAAACTGCCCGAAAAAATGCCCCAAAACTGTCCCCAAAATCCCCCACAACTGCCCCAAAACTGCCCCCCAAACCCCCCAAAACTGCCCCCAAAATCCTCCTCAATAACGAACCCCCCAGCACCACAAAATCCCCACCCCACACCCCCCCAAAATCTCCACCCCCACCCCAAAACTTCCCCCAAACCCCCTCAAATCCCCCCCACCCCAAAAAAACGGCTCCCCCAGGACCCCTCACCCCAAAAAGTGTCCCCAAAACTGCCCCACCCCCCCCCAAAATCCCTGTGTTTCCCTCCCCCAATTTTGGGGGTTCCCTATTTCGATTTTGGGGGTTTTTCCCCCAAATAACCCCAAACATTTGTGGTCCTGCCCTGGTTTTTGGGGTTCCCCCCGGTTTTTTGGGGCTGCCCCCGGTTTTTGGGGTGCCCCCCAGCACCTCTTTGCCCCCCCCCCAGGACCCCCGGGGGGACCCCGAGCCACCAACAGAGCCCGGGGGGGGCCCCGAGAAGTTGAAGACCCCCCTGAAGGGGAGCAAGGGGGAGGCGGCGTCACCCCGGTGAGAGACCCCCGAAAGTGGGGACACCCCAAAATCGGAGACCCCAAAATTGGGGTCCCAAAGGGGGACTTAGGACCCCTGGGGGGGAATTTTGGGGTCTCAAAGGGGGATTTGGGGTTTCAGGGGTGGATTTTTTGGGCCCCCAAAGGAGGGGATTTGGGGGGTGGGGGTGGATTTTGGGGTCCCCGAGGGTTTTTTTGGGGTCCGGGTTTTTTTTTGGGGGGGTCCCAGGGGATATTTTGTGATCCCAGGGGGGATTTTGGCGGTCCCTGGTGTTATTTTGGGGTCCAGGTGAGTTTTTGGGGTCTGGGGGCTTTATTTTGGGGGTCCCGGGGGGGGTTTGGAGGTTCGGGGTGGGTTTTTGGGGGGTCCCAGGTGGGTTCTGGGGGGGTTCTGGGTGCAGCGCTGTCCCCCCAGGCCGGACGGGGGGGCCCCCCCCGGGCCGGGGGCGCAGGGGGACCCCCCTGAGGGAGCGGGGGCAGCCCCGGGGGGGCCCCGGAGAGAGGAGCCCCGAGGGAGAGAGACCCCCCGAGGGACCCCCCCCGGCACAGGTGGACAGAGGGGACAGAGGGGGGACAATGGGGGCACAGTGGGGACAATGGGGACAGGAACAATGGGAATGGGGACAAGGGGAACAGTGGGGACATTGGGGACATTGGGGGGACAGTGGGGACAATATGGGGACACCATGGGGACAGTGGGGACAGGAACAATGGGACAGAGGGGACACCATGGGGACAGTGGGGACAATGGGAATGGGGACAAGGGGGACAATGGGGACAGGAACCATGGGGACAGTGGGGACAGGGGACAGTGGGGACATTGGGGACATTGGGGGGACAGTGGGGACAATATGGGGACACCATGGGGACAGTGGGAATGGGAACAAGGGGAACAGTGGGGACAGGAGCCATGGGGACAATGGGGACAGGGGACAGTGAGGGACAATGGGGGACAGTGGGGACAATGGGAATGGGAACAAGGGGGACAATGGGGACAGGAACCATGGGGACAGTGGGGACAGGGAACAGCGGGGACAATGGGGACAGGGGACAATGAGGGACAATGGCTACAGGGGACAGTGAGGACAATGGGGACAGGAACAATGGGAATGGGGACATTGGGGGACAGTGGGGATGGGGGGGGACAACGGGGATGGGACAATGGGGACAGTGGGAACAATGGGAATGGGGGACACTGGGGACACCATGGGGGGCACAGGGACACCAGGGGCAGTGTTGACAAGGGGGTCACTGGGGGGTGGTGACACTGGTGACACTGGGGTGTCACGGGGCGTGGGGGGGACACTGGGTGGCACAGGGGACATCATGGGGACACTGGGGTGGGGACATCGGGGTGGCCCCATTTTGGGTGGGGGGGAAGGTGACAGCAGAGCTCTGAGCCCACCCAGAGGGGGTCCCTAAACCCCCCCCCCCGCTCCCCAAATTGGGGGTGACCCCTCATTTTGGGGGTGTCCCCGCGCTGTCCCCCCCAGGGCCCCCGGCGGGCGCTGTGGGAGCAGCTGGGGGGGGCGCTGGGCCCCGAGCCGGGGCTCCCCGAAAGCGTCGTCCTGGTGAGCACCGGGGGAGTGGCAGGGACAGGTGAGGGGGGCACCCCCAAATACGGGGGGGGGCGCCCCAAAATATCGAGGGGGAACCCCGAAATATGCGGTGGAATCCCAAAATATGGGGGGGCACCTCAAAATAAGGGGAGGGCGCCCTGAAATATGGGGGGGGGGGAACCTGAAATATGGGGGGCATCCCGACATGTGGGGGAGGAACCCAAAATATGTTGGGGGACACCTCAAAATGGGGGGTGGGGCACCCCAAAATAAGGGGGGGACACATCCCGAAATATAGGGGAGCACAACAAAATATGGGGGGGGGAAGTACCCAAAAATAATGGGTGGGGGGCACCCAAAATTATGGGAGAGGGCACCCCAAGGGTGGGGGGGCACGCAAAAAATGGGAGGAAGGGTGGGGAGGGGGGGCACCCCAAAATGGGGGGGGGGGGGGGGGATGTAAATATAGGGTGGGGGCGCTCCAAATTTGGGGGGGGGCACCCCAGAGACCCCTAAATGAGGGGGAGGGATATCCCAAATTGGGGGGGGCGGCCCTAACTGGGGGTAGGGGGACCCAGGGAACCCCAAAATAGGGGAGGGGGTACTTTTGGGGGGGCTGGGCACGCAGCGGGGGGGTCCGGGGGGTCTCTGACCCCGCCCCCCCCGTGCCCCCCCCAGTGGGTGTCCGAGCTGCTCCTGGCCCAGGGGGTGCCCGTGGTGGCCACGGTGGGGGGAGGGGGAGCTCCAGGTCGCCCTCGGGGCCATCCTGACCCGGATCCAGCGGGCTGTGAGTGACCCGCGACCCCCCCCCCAAAATCTGGGACCCCCCCCCCCCCCCCCAAATCTGAGACCCCCTCCCTAAAATCTGGGACCCTTCTCTAAAATCTGGGACCCCCCTAAAATCTGGGACCCCTCCCCCAAAATTTTGAACTCCCCCCCCCAAAATATGGGATCCCTCTCTAAATCTGGGACCCCCCAAAATCTGAGACCCCTCCCCAAAATCTGGGACCCCCCCCCCCCAGTCTCAGAATCCCCCCAGGGAACCTTCTCGAACTTCCCCTTCCCCCCCCACCCCCTCCCCCCGATGTCCAGAGACCCCCAAACCCCCGGGGACCCCCCCCCCCCCGGATCCCCCTCCCCAAAATTTGGGACCAACCGAACCCCAGGGGAACCCCCCCCCCCCCAATCTGAGATCCCCCCCAAAAGTCCCAGCACCCCCTCCCAACTTGGAACCCTCCTCACCTGTCCCCAGGTGTCCCCAGGTGTCCCCCTGTCCCTCACCTGTCCCCTCCATCCCTCACCTGTCCCGAGGTGTCCCCAGGTGTCCCCCCTGTTCCCAACTGTCCCTCACCTGTCCCCATCATTCCTCACCTGTCCCCAGGTGTCCCCCTGTCCCTCACCTGTCCCCAGTGTCCCCAGGTGTCCCCCTGTCCCTCACCTGTCCCCTCCATCCCTCACCTGTCCCGAGGTGTCCCCAGGTGTCCCCCCTGTTCCCAACTGTCCCTCACCTGTCCCCATCATTCCTCACCTGTCCCCAGGTGTCCCCCTGTCCCTCACCTGTCCCCAGGTGTCCCCAGGTGTCCCCCTGTCCCCCGCAGGTGTCACTGCTCTCGCCGCTGCCCCCCCGCGTGCTGAAGGTGGTGGCCGTGGGTGGGGCCGGGTACCACGGGAGCCTCCTGAGGGGCTTCGTGCGGCACCTGGGCACACCTGGGGCACACCTGGGCCCCCGCGGGCCCGACTGGCTCGGCCTCCTGCGCTTCCTCATCGTCCCCCTGGGTACCTGGGCACAGCTGGGGGTGTGGGGGGCACACCTGGGCACAGCGGGGCACACCTGGGAGCGTGGAGGATACACCTGGGCACAGCTGGGGGTGTGGGGGGACACCTGGGCACAATTTGGGGGCATGAGGGACACACCTGGGGGACACCTGGGGGACACTGGGACACACCTTGGGGTTATATAGGTACACCTGGAGGTACCTGGGCATACCTGGGGGGTATCTGGGCACACCTGGGAACACCTGGAGGTACCTGGGCATACCTGGGGGGTACCTGGGCATACCTGGGGGTTATCTGGGCACACCTGGAGGTACCTGGGCATACCTGGGGGTTATCTGGGCACACCTGGGACACACCTGGGCACACCTGGGTGGTATCTGGGCACACCTGGAGGTACCTGGGCACACCTGGGACACACCTGGGGGGTTTCTGTGCCCACCTGGGGGTTCTGTGTGCCCCACCCGTGCCCACCTGGGCGCTGTCCCCGTGTCGCCAGGCCCCCACCCGGTGGCGCAGCACCTGGGCACCCTCGATGGCCGCTACGGCTCCGCCTCTCCTGGACCCGCCCTGGCGGGAGCTGTTCGCGCGCAGCGAGCCCCCCCCCAGCGGTACGGGCACACCTGGGCACGGGGGGGGGGGGGGCACCTCTGTGTCACCTCCCGTGCCACCCTCCTGTCCCCCCCGTGTCAACCTCTGCGGTCACCCCGATGTGCCCTGGGGGAGGGGGAGTGAGGGGGGGGCACCCATGGGGGGTGGGGGGAGGGGTCACCTGTGGTTGTGGGGGGGGGGTCTGTGCCACCTGCTGTCCCCCGGTGTCGCCTCCGGTGTCACCTCCTGTCCCCCAGAGCCATCCGTCCCCCTGGTGTCACCTGCAGGGGGACACTCCGAGGTGTCCTGGGTTGGGGGGGGGGTCCCTTGGTGTTCCCAAGGTGTCCCCCGAGGGGTCCCTGGAATGTCCCCGAGGTGTCCCCTGGGTGTCCCAGGGTTTTGGGGTGTCCCGGGGGGTGTCTCGGGATGTCCCCGAGGTGTCCCCGGGGGTGTCCCTGGGTGTCCCCCCCGCTGTCCCCGGGGGTCGCACGCCGCTGTCCCCCCCCAGAGCCGTTCAGTGTCGCCGGGCGCATCCTGGGTTACGTGGCGGGGGCGGGGGTGACGCTGGCCCTGCCGGTGGGCTGAGGCCATGCTGACCTGCAGGGACAAGTTGTGAGTGCGACACGGGGACACCGGGGGGATTGGGGACACCGGGGGGGACACGGGGACATCGGGGGGATTGGGGACACCGGGGGGACACGGGGGGATTAGGGACCACCTGGGGGACACGGGGACATGGGGGACACTGGGGACATCGAGGGGATTGGGGATATCATTGGGGGGTTTGGGGACATCATTGGGGGATTGGGGACATCGGGGGGATTGGGGACATCGGGAGGACATGGAGACATCGAGGGGATTGGGGACATCATTGGGGGATTGGGGACATTGGGGGGATTGAGGGGACACTGGGGGGACACGGGGACATGGGGACACTGGGGGCATCGAGGGGATTGGGGACATCATTGGGGGATTGGGGACATCGAGGACATTATTGGGAGATTGGGGACATCGGGGCCATGGGGACATCATTGGGGGATTGGGGACATTTGGGGGGATTGAGGGGACACTGGGGACATCGGGGACATTGTGGGGACATCAGGGAAATGGGGACATTGGGGACCTCAGGGATGTCGGGGGGACATCGGGGACATTCTGAGATTGATGACATTGAGGGGACATTGGGGGACATCCCAGCGGGCGGGGCGTGACACCTGGGGACCGGCCCGCCGCTGATGTCCCCAACTGTCCCCACCTGTCCCCCAGCCCCGACGAGGACTCGTGCCAGAAGTTCGTGCCCTTCGTGGGGGTGAGACCGGGGGGGGACACGGGGAGGGGACACCGTGTGTGACATGGGAGGGGCACCCTGGGTGTCCCCAGGTGGCACCTGGGTGACACTGGGGGGGGGGACACGGTCCTTGGGGACAGAGGGTGACACTGGAATGGGGGGACACACGGTCCCTGTGGCTGTGGGGCACTGAGGGGTGGCACTGGGGGTGACACCGAGGCGAGGACACAGCCCCTGGGGACAGAGGGTGGCCCTGAGTGTCCCCAAGGTGTCCCCTCCCCCCCCCGCAGGTGGTGAAGGTGGGACTGGCCGAGGATCCCCCCCCTGCACCGGGTGAGTGGCTCTGTCCCCCCCCCCCCCGTGTCCCCCTTTGGTCACCCGGGGGTGTCCCCCAGCCCCCCCCCCCGCTCACGGTGCCCCCCCCCCGCAGGTGACGGTGACACCGAGGGTCCCCCCCCGAGCCTCGCTGTCCCCTCCACGTCCCCCCCCCGCGGGGGGGAGGGGTCGGGGGGCCCCGCGAGGCCCGCGACCCCCCCCCGCGTCCCCCTCCATGGCCGGGGGCACCCCCGGGTGAGACCCCCGGGATGGGGGGGCACCCATGGGTGGGGGGGTCCTGGATTGGGGAGGAGGGGGGGCTAGATTTTGGGGGATCCCTGGATTTGGGGAGGGGGGGGGTCCCTGGGTGCCCCGGGGGGGGCTCTGGGTCTTTTTGGGGGTGGGGTCTCTGGGAGTTTGGGGGGAGGGGCTCTGGTTCCGAGGGGGGGGGGGTCCCTGGGTGGTTTGAGGGGGGGTCCTTGGGTGCCCCACATGCTTTGGGGGGGGGGGTCCCTGGGTATTTTGGGGAGGGGTCCCTAGGTGGTTTTGGAGGGGGGGGTCCCCTGGGTATTTTGGGGAGGGGGTCCCTGGGATATTGGGGGTGTTTCCGATTCCCAGGGAGGGGGGGCGTCCCTGCCCCCGCTCTAATTTGGGGTGTCCCCCCCCACCCTCGTCCCAGCCCCTCGGGGGAGGCGCTGGGGCTGCAGGTGGATTATTGGGGGGGGGGTCGCCCCCCCCGAGCGGCGGCGGGGGGGAGGGGAGCGGCGCGAGGGGGGGGGTCCCAAGAGCAGCCTCAGGGGCACCTTCCGCTCCCTGCTGGTGACGCGGCTGCCCCCCCCCCGGGGACCCCCCCGGGACCACCCTGGCCATGACCCTCGTGAGCCGCGAGAAGAACAAGAAGGGTGAGGGGAGGGAGGGAACGGGGATTTGTGGGTTTGGGGGGATTTGGGAATTTGGGATTTGAGGATTTGGGGGTTTGGGATTTGGGGGGGACTTAGGGGTTGTGGGATTTGGGGGTTTGGGAATTTGGGCGTTCGGGGATTTGGGATTTGGGGGGATTTGGGGGTTTGAGGATTTGGGGGTTTGGGGTTTGGGGGTTTGGGATTTGGGGGTTCGGGGATTTGGGGTTTGGGATTTCGGGGTTTGGGATTTGGGGGTTTTGAGGATTTGAGGGTTTGAGATTTGGGGGTTTGGGATTTGAGGAATTGGGGGTTTTGGGGATTTTTGGGGGGATTTGGAGGTTTGGAAATTTGGGGGTTTGGGATTTGGGGGGATTTGGGGGTTTGAGGATTTGGGGATTTGGATTTGTAGGTTTGGGATTTGGGGGGGACTTAGGGGTTGTGGGATTTGGTGGTTTGGGAATTTGGGGGTTTGGGATTTGGGGATTTTGGGGGATTTGTAGGTTTGGGGATTTGGGGGGATTTGGGATCTGGGGGGATTGGAGGATTCTGGGGGGATTGGGGGAGTTTGGGGCTGGACCCTCGTGAGCTGCGAGAAGAACAAGAAGGGGGAGGGGGGAGGGGGGAACACAAAACTTGGGGGTTTGGGGGTTTGGGGATTTTTTGAATTTGAGGATTTGGGGGGGGGGGGGATGGGATCTGGGAGGGGCAGCCGGGGGGGGCGGTTGGGGTGGGTTTGAGATGGATCTTGGGGTGGTTTTGGACTGATTTTGGGATGGATTTGGGGCTGATTCTGAACTGGTTTTGGGGTGGTTTTGGGGTGGACATGGGGGCTGGTTTGGGGTGGATTTGAGATGGATTTTTGAAGCGATTTTGGGGTGGTTCTGGGCTCTTCTGGGGGTGGATTTTGGGGTGATTTTGGGTTGGTTTTTGGGCTGGTTTTGGGGCTATTTTGGGCAGCTTTTGGGGTTGGTTTTGGGGCTATTTTTGGGGGGTTTTTGGGGAAGTTTTGGGGCCGGTTTTGAGCGGTTTTTTGGGGCGGATCCGGCCCCTTTGGGACCCCCCCCCAGTGCCCGCCCTGTTCAAGCGGCCCCGCGAGCCCGACAAGAGCCGGGGGGGTCGAGGGGATCACGCGGCTGATCTGCGCCCCCCGCCCCCCCCCCGCCCTGCTCAGCGGGTGGGTGCGGCACCCGCGGGTGGGGGAGGGGCACCGAGGGTGGGGGGAAGGGCACCCAAGGGTGGCGGGGGGGGGGGGGGGGGGGCGACACCTCGGGGGGAAACGCCAAAATTTGGGTGGCTTGGCGGAGGGGTTAAGGGTGGGGGAGGATGGGGTCGGGGCGGGGAGGGGTCACCCATGGGTCCTCCCCTCCCCCATTCCCTCGCTGGGTTCCCATTTATAAGGGTGGGGGAGGGGCGGGGGGTTTCGGGGGTGGTTTGGGGGTGCCGGGGGGGGGGGTCCCATGGGTGTCGCCCCCCCCCCCCCCCCCCCCGCGCAGTGACCGTGGATGGCACCCAGTGGGACGACATCAAGTTCTTCCAGCTGGCGGCGCAGTGGCCGTCCCACGTCAAGCACTTCCCCGTCGGCCTCTTCGGGGGGGGGCAAAGGCCCCTGATCCCCCCCCCACCTCGGGCCCCCACCCCCACCCTTGGGACCCCCCCCCCCCCAACCCCCAAACCCGCGGGGGGAGGGGTCCCCCATGGCTTCTGCAGCGTCGTTGTGTCGCCCCTCCCCCACCCCCCACCGCCAGAAATGGGTGCTGGGACCCCCCCACCCAAAAAGTGCCACCAGCCCC
>NC_071603.1:1176930-1222716 GCF_024509145.1 Vidua macroura
TAATCAACTCCCCTCCCGGTGATGGGCGGGGCTCTCACAAGCCACGCCCTCTTTCCACACCCTCATAGCCCCACCCATCCACAGACCCCACCCACTCATGCCCCGCCCCTTTAGGCCCCGCCCACCCCGCCGGTGCTGGCTCAGCCGTTGGTCGAGGCGGGCGCAGAGGGAGGGGCCAAAGTGCTGCAAGATGGCGGCGGCGCGGCCGGAACGGAGCGGGGAGCGGGAACCGGGGAGAGCGAGCGCAGGGCCTGGGGGGAAACACACCTGAGACACACCTGAGGGTACCCAAAACACACCTGAGACACAACCGAGACACACCCGAGACACACTGAGACACACCTGAGATACACCTGAGACACACCTGAGACACACCCAAGACACACCCGAGACACACCTGAGACACACCCGAGATACACCTGAGACACACCTGAGGGTACCCAAAACACACCTGAGATACACCCGAGACACACCTGAGACACACCCAAGATACACCTGAGACACACCTGAGACACACCCGAGATACACCTGAGACACACCCGAGACACACCCGTGATACACCTGAGATACACCTGAGACACACCTGAGACACACCCGAGACACACCTGAGACACACCTGAGACACACCCGAGACACACCTGAGATACACCTGAGACACACCTGAGACACACCGAGACACACCCGAGATACACCTGAGACACACCCGAGACACACCCGAGACACACCTGAGACACACCCGAGATACACCTGAGACACACCTGAGATACACCTGAGACACACCCGAGACACACCCGAGATACACCTGAGACACACCTGAGGGTACCCCAAAACACACCTGAGATACACCTGAGACACACCTGAGACACACCCGAAAACACACCTGAGATACACCTGAGACACACCTGAGATACACCCGAGACACACCCGAGACACACCTGAGACACACCTGAGACACACCTGAGGGTACCCAAAACACACCCGAGATACACCCGAGACACACCTGAGACACACCTGAGACACACCCGAGATACACCCGAGACACACCCGAGACACACCCGAGATACACCTGAGACACACCCGAGACACACCTGAGACACACCTGAGACACACCCGAGACACACCTGAGACACACCTGAGACACACCTGAGACACACCCGAGACACACCCGAGATACACCTGAGACACACCCGAGACACACCCGAGATACACCTGAGACACACCTGAGACACACCCGAGACACACCTGAGGACACACCTGAGGGGTACCCAAAACACACCTGAGATACACCCGAGACACACCTGAGATACACCTGAGACACACCTGAGATACACCTGAGGGTACCCAAAACACACCTGAGACACACCTGAGACACACCCGAGATACACCTGAGACACACCTGAGACACACCCGAGACACACCCGAGATACACCTGAGACACACCCGAGACACACCCGAGACACACCTGAGACACACCTGAGGGTACCCAAAACACACCTGAGACACACCTGAGACACACCTGAGATACACCCGAGACACACCCAAGATACACCTGAGACACACCTGAGACACACCTGAGACACACCTGAGACACACCTGAGACACACCCGAGACACACCTGAGACACACCTGAGATACACCCGAGACACACCCAAGATACACCTGAGACACACCTGAGACACACCTGAGACACACCTGAGACACACCCGAGACACACCTGAGACACACCTGAGATACACCCGAGACACACCCAAGATACACCTGAGACACACCTGAGACAACACTCTGAGACACACCTGAGACACACCTGAGATACACCCGAGATACACCTGAGACACACCCGAGACACACCTGAGACACACCCGAGACACACCTGAGACACACCTGAGACACACCCGAGACACACCTGAGACACACCCGGGATACACCTGAGACACACCTGAGACACACCCGGGATACACCTGTGTCACAACCGAGACACACCTGAGACACACCTGAGACACACCTGAGACACACCCCAGATATACCTGAGACACACCCGAGACACACCTGAGACACACCTGAGACACCAAAACTCACCTGGAGACTCCTAAACCCCCACCCAGCAACCTTAAAATCCACCCGGGCACCCCAAAACACACCTGGACACCCCAAAATACACCTGGGGACCCCGAAGTCCATCCAGGGACCCCAAAATCGCCCACCTGGGGACCCCAAACACACCTGGACACCCCTAAATCCATCCGGGCACCCCAAAACACACCTGGGGACCCCAAAATCGCACACCTGGGCACCCCAAAACACACCTGGGCACCCAAAAACACACCTGGGGACCCCAAAATCGCCCATCCGGGGGACCCCAAACACACCTGGACACCCCTAAATCGCCCACCTGGGGACCCCAAAACACACCCAGGCATCCCAAAACACACCTGGAGACCCCAAAATCGTACACCTGGGGACCCCAAAACACACCTTGGGGACCCCTAAATCTATCCAGGGACCCCAAAATCACCCATCCGGGGACCCCAAAACACACCTGGGGACCCCAAAATACACCTGGGGACCCCTAAATCCATCCGGGGACCCCAAAAATGCCCACCTGGGGACCCCAAAATCGCCTACCTGGGGACCCCAAACACACCTGAACACCCCTAAATCCATCCGGGGACCCCAAAACACACCTGGGGACCCCAAAATCCATCCGGGGACCCCAAAAATGCCCACCTGGGGACCCCAAAACACACTTGGACACCCCTAAATACATCGAGGCACCCCAAAATCGCCCATCCGCGGACCCTAAACACACCTGGACACCCCTAAATCCAACCGGGGACCCCAAAACACACCCGGGCACCCCAAAACACACCTGGGGACCCCAAAATCGCACACCTGGGCACCCCAAAACACACCTGGGGACCCCGAAGTCCATCCAGGGACCCCAAAAATGCCCACCTGTGCACCTCAAAACACACCTGGAGACCCCAAAATCGCCCACCTGGGGACCCCAAAACACACCAGGCATCCCAAAACACACCTGGAGACCCCAAAATCGCCCATCTGGGGACCCCAAAATACACCTGGGACCCCTAAATCCATCCGGGGACCCCAAAAATGCCCACCTGGGGACCCCAAAACACACCTGAGCACCCCAAAACACACCTGGGGACCCCAAAATCGCCCACCTGGGGACCCCAAAACACACCTGGGCACCCCAAAACGCACCTGGGGACCCCAAAATCGCCCACCTGGGGACCCCAAAACACACCTGAGCACCCCCAAAACACACCTGGGGACCCGTAAATCCAACCAGGGACCCCCTAAATCCATCCGGGGACCCCAAAATCACCCACCTGGGGACCCCAAACACACCTGGAGACCCCAAAATCGCCCACCCTGGGGACCCCTAAATCCGACCGGGACCCCCCCCCGCACCCACCCTCTCATAGGTGCCCCTCGCCCACGTCCCCTGCGCCTCGTCCCGCCACTCCCGGAGCCAGCGGGCGAACAGCGGGGTTGGGGTGGGCCGCGGCGGCGGCGGCGGCGCCGGGAGGGAGGCGGCGGCGGCCGCGGCCATGATCGAATCCTCCCGCCGCCGCCGCCAGCCGGAAGTGCCCGGCCCCGCGGGGGCCGCTCCGGCCGCGCTCGCTGCTCTGGGAGCTGCGACTCGTCTGCTCTGGAGGACTCCGCTCTGGGCCGCTCGGAGGTGAAACTCGTCTGCTCTGGAGGACTCTACTCTGGGCCGCTCGGAGGTGAAACTCGTCTGCTCTGGAGGACCCCGCTCTGGGCCGCTCGGAGGTGAAACTCGTCTGCTCTGGAGGACTCCGGCCGCCCCGGGAGCCCCCAAATCTTCTCCGGGCCCCCCAAATTCTGCCCCCAACCCCCAAATTCTGCTTCCAGCCCCCCCCCCCCAAATCATTCTCCGCGCCCCCCTCAAATCCCAGGACGCGTCCAGCTGCAGCACAGCAAAACCTTTATTGTTTAGAAAATCATTTTAGAAACAAACTCGGGGGGGGTGGGGGCACCCCAAAGTAACACTAATGGCGCGGGGGGGCGGAGGGAGGGCACCCCAAGTGAACACAAACCTCCCTGCGAGGGCGACACCCCAAAATCCCACCCTGTGGTGGGGGGAGGGGGAGGTGGGGACCCCCTCAGCCCCCCCCAGCTGGTTTTGGGGTGATGGGGGAGGGGTGGCAACCATGGGGACCCCCCCCCCCTCCGGGATGAGTTTTTGGGGGGTGGCAGCACCGGCTTGGGGGTCCCATAGGTGGGGGGGGGGGGGGGTTGGTGAGGAGATTGGGACACTTTTGGGATCCCCAGATGTGATTTTGGGGTCCCTGGGGTGGTTTTGGGGTCCCCCAGATGTGGCTTTGGGGTCCCTGGGTGAATTCTGGGATCCCCTGGGGTGGTTTTGGGATCCCCAGATGTGGTTTTGGGTCCCCGGGGTGGTTTTGGGGTCCCTGGGGTGGTTTTGGTGTCCTTGAGGAACTCGGGGGGGTCCCCCAGGATGGTTTTGGGGAGCCCCAAGCCCCTCCAAGGAGCGCCTGGCAGCTGGAACTCGCCGGGAGTTTGGGGGATTTGGGGCGCAGGGATGGGCTGAGGGGCTCGGGGGGGTTTTGGGGTGCAGGGAGGGGCTCGGGGGGGTTTTGGGGTGCCGTTTCTCGGGGAGGGGGCTCAGAGGAAGGCGTCGCACCACTCGCGCAGGCAGCCCGAGCAGTCGCGGCTCTGTTTGGCGTTGGCCCCGCACGTCTCCTTGAGCCACTCCCGGAACAGCTCCTCGTCCTTGCGCAGCACCAGGAACTGCCCCAGCACCACGTACGCCTGGGGGGGACAGCCAGGGGACAGCCAGGGGACAGCGGTGTCACCAGGGTGTGGGGACATCACCCAGGGTCCCCCTGTCCCTCCTGAGTGACCCCAAAGAGCTCCAGACCCACCCCAGCCCTGCGGCCACAAGAGATCCCAGAGCTGCCCCAGCACCAGGAACGCCTTGGAGTGACAGTGAGGGGGACAGTGAGGGGACAGTGAGGGGACAGGGAGGGGACAGCCAGGGGACAGCGGTGTCACCAGGGTGTGGGGACATCACCCAAGGTCCCCCTGTCCCTCCTGAGTGACCCCACAGAGCTCCAGACCCACCCCAGCCCTATAGACCCTGATCCTTATGGGGCTGCCCCAGCACCAGGAATGCCTGGAGGGGACAGGGAGGGGACAGGGAGGGGGGACAGGGAGGGGACAGCAGTGTCACCAGGGCGTGGGGACACTGCCCAGGGTCCCCCTGTCCCTCCTGAGTGACCCCAAAAAGCTCCAGACCCACCCCAGCCCTGCGACCACAAGAGATCCCAGTCCTTCCACAAACACCGGAGGGGACAAGCCAGGGGACAGTGATGTCACCAGGGCCATGGGGACACTGCCAAGGGTCACTGCCACCCTCCCCAGTGTCCCCACTCCCCCTGGTGACAGTGACACCCTCCCCGTGTCCCCACACCCCCTGACTCCGTGTCCCCAACAGCTCCTGGCCCTTGTGTCCCCCCCGTGCCCCCTCCCCTTGTCCCCGCATCACCCCTGGTTGTCCCCAGGGCTGTCCCCAAATGTCCCCGAGCCCTTCCTCAGTGTCCCCAAAGCCCTGGAGATGTCCCCACATGTCCCTAAGCCCTGGCAATGTCCCTCTTCGTCCAAGCCCTTCCTCAGTGTCCCCACTTGTCCAAACCCTTTTCCCAGGTGTCCCCTGCTGTCCCCAATGTCCCAAAGTGTCCCCAATGTCCCAAAGTGTCCCCAATGTCCCCTGCTGTCCTTGATGTCCCCAGGTGTCCCCAATGTCCCCAGGTGTCCCAAAGTGTCCCCAAGTGTCCCTCACTGTCCCAGGTGTCTCCAATTCCCCCAGATGTCCTCAATGTCCCCAGGTGTCCCCAATGTCTCTCAGTGTCCCTGCTATCCCCAGGTGTCCCCCACAGTCCCAGGTGTCCCCTGCTGTCCTCGATGTCCCCAGGTGTCCCCAGGTGTCTCCAATTCCCCCAGGTGTTCCCTGCTGTCCCCAGGTGTCCCCAGCTGTCCCCAGTGTCCCCAATGTCCCAGTGTCCCCCTGCTGTCCCCAGGTGTCCCAAAATGTCCCCAGATGTCCCAGGTGTCCCCCACTGTCCCAGGTGTCTCCTATTCCCCCCTGCTGTCCCCAGTGTCCCCAGGCATCCCCTGCTGTCCCCAGTGTCCCCAGCTGTCCCCTGCTGTCCCCAGTGTCCCCAGGCATCCCCTGCTGTCCCCAGTGTCCCCTGCTGTCCCCAGGTGTCCCCTGCTGTCCCCAGTGTCCCCAGCTGTCCCCAATGTCCCCAATGTCCCCAGTGTCCCCAGTGTCCCCTGCTGTCCCCAGGTGTCCCCTGCTGTCCCCAGTGTCCCCAGCTGTCCCCAATGTCCCCAGTGTCCCCAATGTCCCCTGCTGTCCCCAGGTGTCCCCCAGTGTCCCCAGTGTCCCCAGTGTCCCCTGCTGTCCCCAATGTCCCCTGCTGTCCCCAGCTGTCCCCAGTGTCCCCAGCTGTCCCAGTGTCCCCAATGTCCCCAGCTGTCCCCAGTGTCCCCAGTGTCCCCAATGTCCCCAATGTCCCCTGCTGTCCCCAGTGTCCCCAGTGTCCCCAGTGTCCCCAATGTCCCCAATGTCCCCTGCTGTCCCCAGTGTCCCCAGTGTCCCCTGCTGTCCCCAGCTGTCCCCAGTGTCCCCAGTGTCCCCCTGCTGTCCCCTGCTGTCCCCAGTGTCCCCAGTGTCCCCAGCTGTCCCCAGTGTCCCCGGTGTCCCCAGTCCCACCTTGTCGAAGCCCTTCTCCTCCAGTTTCCTGCCCAGCACGTCCCCGATCCCGGCCAAGGTCCCCACCGGCTTCTCCCCCATCGGCTCCGCCACGAAAGTCCCGGTGCTTCTGTGACGTCGAGGACATGGCGCCTGGGGACAGCAGGGGACACTGAGGGGACAGCAGGGGACAGCAGGGGACAGCCAGGGGACAGCAGGGGACACTGAGGGGACAGCCAGGGGACACACAGGGGACAGCAGGGGACACTGGGGACAGTCAGGGGACAGCAGGGGGACAGCAAGGGACACTGAGGGGACAGCAGGGGACAGCCAGGGGACAGCAGGGGACACTGAGGGGACAGCCAGGGGACAGCAGGGGACAGCACGGGACACTTAAGGGATGCTCAGGGGACACGGGGACATTCGGGGGATGCTCAGGGAACACTCAGGGGACAGCAGGGGACAGCCAGGGGACATGGGGACAGCTCAGGGGACAGCTCAGGGGACAGCAGGGGACAGCAGGGGACACTGAGGGGACACTGAGGGGACAGCAGGGGACACTGAGGGGACACTGAGGGGACAGCAGGGGACATGCAGGGGACACTGAGGGGACACTCAGGGGACAGCAGGGGACAGCAGGGGACAGCAGGGGACACTCAGGGGACAGCCAGGGGACAGCAGGGGACACTCAGGGGACAGCCAGGGGACAGCAGGGGACAGCAGGGGACACAGTGACATTCAGGGGACACAGGGGACACGCAGGGGACACTCAAGGGATGCTCAGGGGACACGGGGACATTCAGGGGACATTCAGGGGACATTCAGGGGACACGGAGAGGACACGGGGACAGCCAGGGGACACTCAGGGGATGCTCAGGGGACATTCAGGGGACACGGGGACAGCTCAGGGGACACTCAGGGACTGGACAGGGCGAGCGCCACCAGCACCGTGTGGGGACACGGGGACAGAGTGAGGGACACCGGGACAGGGTGGGAGGGGACAGGGATGGGGACAGGGCTTGGGGACACTCTGGGGACAGGGACAGAGCGGGGGGGGGGGGCACGGGGGAGGTTGGGGACCCTGAGGGGAGGCGGGGACAGAGCGGGGGACAGGGGACTGAGGTGGCATTGAGGGGACACTGGGGGGACACTGAGGGGACACTGGGGGGACATTGAGGGGACATTGAGGGGGACACTGAGGGGATGCTGAGATGGCACTCAGGGGACATTGAGGGGACACTGGGGGGACATTGAGGTGGCACTGAGGGGACACTGAGGGGATGCTGAGATGGCACTCAGGGGACATTGAGGGGACACTGGGGGGGACATTGAGGGGACATTGAGGGGACACTGAGGGGATGCTGAGATGGCACTCAGGGGACACTGAGGGGACACTGGGGGGACATTGAAGGTGGCACTGAGGGGACACTGAGGGGACACTGAGGGGACATTGAGGGGACACTGAGGGGGACACTGGCGGGACACTGAAGGGACACTGAGGGGGACACTGAGGGGACACTGGGGGGGACATTGAGGGGGACATTGAAGAGACACTGAGGGGACACTGAGGTGGCGCTGAGGGGACACTGAGGGGACATTGAGGGGACACTGAGGGGGACTTTGAGGGGACCTTGGGGGACACTGAAGGGACACTGAGGTGGCGCTGAGGGGACACTGAGGGGACGCCCCCCGGCCCTCCCGCCCCCTCACAGACTCGCCCGCCCCGTCCCGCCCCTCGGGCCCTTCTCGCCCCTCCCCTTCCTCCCCTCCCGGCCCCTTCCCACCCCTCCCGGTCCCCTCCCGGTCCCCCTCTGTCCCCTCCCGGTCCCCCCCCCCCGCCCTCACCGTCCCCTCGGGCCGCTCCAACCGCCGCTCCCGCCTCAGCCCGCTGCCGCTGCGCACTGACCTCACATCCGGCGGCGCGCCGTGCTGACGCCACTTCCGGCGGTGGCGCGCTCAAACCATCGAGGCGCAGCCGCGCAGGGGGAGGGGGGCGGCGCTCTGGGGATCATAGAGACGTGCCGGGTCCTCCCGGGGCCTGCTGGGTCCGCCCAGGTGAGCCGGGACACCCTGGAAAAAACTCCAGGTGCTCCCGGGAACCCCTCCGGGTTCATCCCCGTGCCTCCCGAATTCCCGGAGAGCGGCTCCGGGTCCCTCCCAGGTTCCCCCGCTGACGTGGGTGCCTCCAGGTTCTCCCAAAATTCCCTCCCGTGCTCCCCAAGCCCGCCCCGTTCCCTCCATCCAAAGGATTCTCCCGAGAGGATCCTCAAAGGGAGCAAAAGAGGCGATTCTGGCCCAATATCTGGGCAAAAAAAAAAAAAGGAATTTTTATTAAATGTATGGGGAAAATTACAAATGCAACAGGCCAGAACGTGGGGAGCCAAAACACGGGGAAAAGAGATGGAATTTTGGGAAAAACAGGAGTTTTGGAATGGAAAGGAAAGATTTTGGGGGGAAAAAGGAGGGGATTGGGGCACAAAGAAGGATGTGGTGGCAAAATATAAAAAATTGAGGGCAAAAAGTTGAGATTTTGGGGTAAAATCCGGATTTTGGAGCACAAGGGAGGGAAGTGGGGACAAAGGAGACGAATCTGAGGGCAAAACTGGAGGATTTTGGGATAAAAAGAGGGATTTGGGTCAAAAATCACGGTGAAATTCCGAGAAAATAAAAGGATTTAGGGCAAAACTGGGAAGTTTGGGAGAGAAGGAGAAATTTAGAGAGAAGAAAAGAGAATTTTGGGGCGGGGAAAAAAGGGAAAATTCCTCTCCCGTTATGCAAATAAAACAATTCCCGCCCAAAATGCAAATAAGCAGTGTGAATTTGCATAGGGGAGGGGCAGTGTGATAGCTCCACCCATATGCAAATGAGGCAGCTCGAACCACGCCCATCGCTGCTTTAACATCGGGTGAAATCCAAGCTTCATTTTTGGGGTAAAACCGTGGGAATTCGGGGCTTTCCCGCCGATTTTTCCTCGGGGGGGAGGGGCTCAGCCGCATTTTGGGGACCCCCCCCCATGGATTTGGGGGGGGGTCTCAGCCTCGTCCTCGGTCAGGAGCAGATTTGGGACCCCCCTGGAGATGGGGAAGCGTCGCCCCGAGTCCGGGCACTGCAGGGACCCCCTCGAGCACCTCCACCTGTGGGGGGGGGGGGGGGGGGGGGGGCAGAGGGAAAATTTGGGGGGGGGTCCCCGAGATTTGGGAACCCCCCCCCCAAGGGTTTGTTTTTTTTTTTGGGGGTGTCCCTGACCTCGAGCAGGACGTGGTGGAGGCGGCGCAGGAATTCCTCGTCGTCCTCGTAGCCCGGGGTGGGCTCGGGGGGCAGCTCCGAGGGGTGCCCCAACTTTGGGGGGGCAAAAAAATAAAAAAAAAGGGGGGGGGGGGGTCAGAGTGCCCCTCCCCCCCCCCCCCATGGTTCTACCTTGGCACCCCAAATTTTGGGATGGCTCAAAACCTGACTGGTCCCTCCCCCCAAACCCCAAATCTGAGACTCCTCAGCTCCCCCCCCCCCCCCAAAATTCTTCTCCTCCCCAGAACCCCCCCCCCAAATTCCCCTGGAGCCTCCAAATTCCCCCCTAAATCCCCCCAAAACCCCCCAATTCCCTCCCCCAGACCCCCAAAATCGCCCTCGAACCCCCCAAAATCCCCCCCAGGACCCTCAAAATCGCCTCCAAGTTCCCCCCAGACCCCCAAAATCATCCCCAAGATCCCCGCCAAACCGACCCCCCCCACACCCCCCGGTTCCCGGTTCTCCCAGTCCCTCCCGGTTTCTGGTTATCCTCCCGGTTCCCGGAGCCCCCCTCCCGCTCCCGGTTCCCGATTCCCGGTTTCTCCCGGTTTTGCCGGTTCCCGATACCCCCCCCCAGTTCCAGTCCCCCTCCCCGGTTCGCGGTTCCCGATTCCCCCCCGGTTCCCGGTTCTCCCCATTCCCGGTTCCCGGTTTTCCCCGGTCCTCCCCCCGGTTCCCCGTTTCCCGCCTCGGTTCCCGGTTCTCCCCGGTTCCCGGTGCCTCCCCCGTTCCCGTTTCCCCTCCGTTTGCGGTTCCCCCCGGTTCCCGGTTCCTCCCGGTTTTGCCGGTTCCCGATACCCCCCAGTTCCCAGTCCCCCCTCCCCGGTTCCCGGTTTGCGCTTCCCGTTTCCCCCCGGTTCCTGGTTCTCCCCGGTTCCCAGAGCCTCCCCGGTTCCCGGTTTCCCCCCCTCGGTGCCCGGTGCCTCCCCCGTTCCCGATTCCTCCCGTTCCCGTTTCACCCCTCTATTGCCGGTTCTCGGTTCCCCCTCCCGGTTCCTGGTTCCCCCCCGTTCCCGCTTCCCCCCGGTTGGCGGTTCTGCCCGGTCCTCCCTCCCCCCGGTTCCCCGTTCCCCCCCCTCAGTTCCCGATTCCCCCGGTTCCCGGTTCTCCCCGGTTTCCCCGCTCCTCTCCCGGTTCCCGGTTCTCCCCGGTTCCCGGTTCTCCCCGGTTCCCGATTCCCCCCGGTTCCCGGTTCTCCCCGGTTCCCGGTCCCCCCCGGTTTCCCCGCTCCTCCCCCGGTTCCCGGTTCTCCCCGGTTCCCGGTTCTCCCCGGTTCCCCGGTTCCCCGCCGCTCACGCTCTCCGCCGCCTCCCGCAGCGCGTCCCAGCGCAGCCGCGGCACCAAGCGGGACACGAAGGCGGCGTTGAACGGCACCGGGCGGACCCGAACCTCGGCGGCCTGCGGGGACCGGGAGCCTTAACGGGGGGCGGCAGCCGAACCGGGGGGATTAACGGGGGATAACGGGGGGATTAACGGGGGAACAACGGGATTAACGGGGGGCTCCGACCGGAGCCGAACAGGGGAACTGGGGGAGGTAACGGGGGTTACTTGGGGGTTAACGGGAGTTTTAACGGCGGTAACTGGAGGAGTTACCGGCAGAGTTAACGGGGGTAACGCCGGGAGGGAGTGAACGATTACCGGGGGCATTAACGGCAGGGAACGGGGTTAGGGCGGGGATTAACGGGGACGTATCGGGGGGAACGGGGGAAATTACCGGCCGTTAATGAGGGTAACGAGAGGGAAGGTTAACGGGGAATTAACGGGGAGGAACCGCGAACCGAACCGCGAACTGCGGCGGGCTGGGGGGACCGGGGGAAAACTGGGATAACGGGGAGGGACTGGGATAACGGGGGAAACTGGGATAACGGGAACTGGGATAACGGGGAGGGACTGGGATAACGGGAACTGGGATAACGGCGGGGAACGAGGCCGTTAACGGGGACTTAACGGGAGCTTTAACGGGAGATTCATTGAGAGTAACGGGAGAAATTACGGGGCGTTCATGGCGTTAACGGAGGAGTTACCGGGGGAGGTAACGGGGGTGATGGAGGTGAATGAGAGGGCACCGAGCGGAGCCCCCGGCAGCGTCAGGGGAACGGGGAGGAAGCCGGGAACCGGTAACGGGGGGCAGCGCTAACGGCGGGAGCGGGCGGGGCCTTCCCGGGGGGGGGAGGGCGGGAATCGCAGTGTCCCCCCCGCCCGTTCCCGGGGCCCCGGGGGTACCCCGCGCCCCGCACCTCGATGCGCAGGGGGAAGCCGCCCCCGGGCCGCAGCCCCGGCACGTGGGAGCTCAGCAGGTTGTGGGTCAGCAGCTTCATGGCGCCGCTTCCTCTTCCGGCGCGTCACTTCCGGCAAAGGGGCGGTTACCACGGCAACGGGGCGTGGTCCGGCCCGAAGTGGGCGTGGCTTCTCAAGGTAGGGGGAGGGTCCACTTAAAATTAAGAAAATTAATTTTCCCCCCCACGCCTCCCCTTCCAGGACCTCCAAACCATCACCGAGACCCCTCCCCAAAGCCTTCAGGACCCCCCCCAAAGCCTTCAGGGCTCCTCACAGGATCTGAGAGCCCCCCCCCACCCTCACAGTGCTGACCCCCAAGTTGGCCCCACCCCCTTTATTTTGGGGGGGGTCCCCATTTCTCAGGATCACCCCTGAGGCCCCGCTGGGGATCCCAACCCATTTTGGGCTGGATTTCCCCCATTTTTGGGGTCTTGTTTACACCTTCAACACCCTCAGCCCTCCTTGATGCCCCCCAAATCCAACCCCTTCATTTTGGGGTGTCATGGTCCTCACTTTGGGTTCCCCTGCCCCCCAGTATTCCCCTGGGAGCCCAAATCCTTCCCCCATTCCCCTCTCCCCCTATTTTGGGGCACTCCCAGGGCTCTGTGATGCCCCCAAATCTTGGGGGGGAACACTCAGACCCCCCCAAAAAGAGACAAAGGCAGAGGCACAAATGCAGTTCATTTATTCGGTATTTGGCGGGGGGGAGAGAAGGAAAACCTCCCAAAAAAAGGACTTCAGGGTGGGAGGAGCAGGATGAGAACCCAAAAAAAACGAGCGAGGGGAGGTGTGAAAAATGCATATTTTATGATTGGCTTTTCGCAAATGTTGCAATGTGTAATACTGGAAAGTTATGTTGTATTAATTCTCTCAAGTAGTGTATTGAATGTATTTTTAGGTTATAACACAATGTTAAAATAGAAACTATACTATGTAAGATACTTTATAACTAGCTCAAGAAAGAGATGGGATAATCAAGGAATTCTTCGCACAAAGATAACAATTACAGAAACCCCTAAATTTTCCAGAGGAGAGGAATTTATGGCTTTCCTTATCAACAGAAACGAACTTCTTCAAGCCTGACTTAGACTCAAAGGCACCTAGGAATTAACAGAAACTTTTTGACAAGTACCAGACGAATTTCTTGTTTTAAATAAAATATATGCATAATCATGAAGTGTTTTGTATATGCAACAGGCTATTGCTTTTAAGGTTATTCCTTTGTTCATTAAGGTTATTCCTTTGTTCACAAGGCACGGTTGTCGTGGCTTAATTGCCTGAGAGCATCTGGACGTCCGTAACTCTTTGCTTTTTATTGTCTTGTAATTGTCCTAATTCTAAGTTTTTATTACTCTAATTGTATTGCTATTTTTATAACCATTTTATTATTATTAAACTTGAAAAATTTAAAAAACCGAGCGATTGGCGTTTTTCACAAGCGGCGCTGTGAAAGGGAGGGCTGGGTGTGAGGGAGGGTTTGGGGGGGGGGGGGGCTGTGGGATGAGTGGGGGGCTGGGGGGCCGTGATGAGCGAGCGGGGCCGGGGGCAGGGAGGATGTGTGGGGCTGTGAAATGGGGGTTCGGGGCGGTGTGAGGGGGGGATTTTTGTGGGGCTGGGGTCGGGCCGGGGCCGCCTTTCGGGCGGTCCCGCGGTGTTCTCCAGCGCTCGCCGCCATCTTTGCCGCCGTGAGGGGAGAGTGGGGGGGCGGAGGGGCGCGCGCGCCGCTCTTTTCCCGCCTTTTTCGCCACCTGAGGTGGGAGGGGGTGGAGCGCGAGTCTCGGCCTGGAGGGAGCCGGTGGGCGGGGCGATCTGGCGCTCTCGGCCAATCGTGATGCGGGGTTTGGTCGGTAGGCGTGGCCAGCGGGGGCTGGGCCAATGGGAAGCGAGGCTGGCGTGAGGGGGGTCGGCCGGTGTGGGCGGGGCCGGCGCAGTCGCCGGCGGAGCGCGGTCGGTAACGGTTCGCTGCCCGGGCCTTGGAGCGGGTCTCTGCGGCCCTGCTGAGGGTGGAACTCTGGGGGGCGGCCTTAGGGCTGCTCTCGTCGCGGTTCTAGCCCACCCGGTGCTTGTTTTCCTCTCAGAACCGCTGTGAGAAATGTCTCAGCGGAAGCGCAGCAAAGGGCTCGGCAGCTCTCAGGTGAGAGGTTGCTCCCCCACCCCCGTTCTCCCCTCATTCACTCTCCCCTTCCCTCCTGGCTGCTCCCATTCTCCGCTTCTCGGTTTTGGTCCCTTGTCTATCATCAACTTCCCCCGCTTGCCGTGTCCTTTCCACTCAGCTGACCGGCGGGGAGGATGATTTCATCCCGACCCAGGTGGAGCGGCGCTCCCAGGACCAGGTGAACCAGAAGGTGGATTGCGGTGATCCCCTCCCTACCCGCTGCCGGAGTCCTGTGTCTGCATTCTTTTGATATCAGCCCGCTCTCGGCCTTCCCTGCTCATTCCCCCACAGGTGAGTGAGCTGGTGCAGTTCCTGCTTGTGAAGGACCAGAAGAAGATTCCTATCAAGAGGGCAGGTACGTTTAGGGGAGCGTCCTTTCCACGGTGTTTAGACCCCCTAAAGCCTTGCTGGCCGTGGGGAGCTCAGAGCTCCGGGCTCCCTCAGCGTTCCCTGCCTGTTTCCTGTAGACATGCTGAAGAATATAATCCGGGAATACAGGGATGCCTACTCGGAAATCGTCAAGAGAGCCGACAGGACCCTGCAGGCGGTGAGGGGAGCACGGCAGGGGAAAGGGGAGGGTTTTGGAGGGAGACGCCCCGTGGATTAACCCTCGTCCTCCCGCAGGTGTTCGGGCTGCAGCTGGTGGAGATCGACACCAAACGCCACATTTACATCCTCATCAATAACCTGCCCCCTGTGCAGGTGATGGGGCTGCTGCTGGGGGACCCCGGGGTGATTCGAGGGGGGTGATCTGCGTGTCCCCCCCCCCCACCTTGCCCGCATGGGTGACACCCCAGTGTGTGCCTCAGGGACAAGGAGAAGGAGAAGATGGGGCTCCTCTTAGTCCATCCTCAGCTTCATCTTCATGAAGGGCAACTCAGTCAAAGACAGTGAGTTCTCCCCCAAAAGCCCCGCCCTGTACCCCCACTTTCCCTTTGCACCCCGCTCACTGACACCCCCTTTTCCAGGTTGCTCTGTGGGAATTCCTGCACCTGCTCCGTGTGTACCCAGGGTAGGATATGGTGGGGGGGAGCGGGGCACTGGGCTAGTCAGTGCCAGCCCTCACTAGCCCCGATCCTCAGGAAGCAGCACAGCGTGTTCGGGGACGTCCGGAAGCTGGTGACAGAGGAGTTTGTGCGGCAGAAGTGAGTTGGAGGTTCCTGGGCTGGGGGGAAGAATTTGGGGTGCAGGGGGTCCCCCCCCATCCCTCCCGGTGTGCCCAGAGCAGCCTCGGCGCCAGCCTCGGCCGGGCTGTTTATACCACACCGCAGAGCAAAGCCCGCAGCCCCCCACACCCCGTGGCTCAAGGGGTCCCTCACGGGGCCAGGGGAGCGCTGGGACACCCCCCCCCAAAACCCTGTGCACCCCCAAAACCTGCTGGGAGGGGTCACCACCCAGCCCTCTGCAGGTACCTGGAGACCACCCCGCCATCCCCCTGACGGACCCCCCCGAATTCAAGTACCAGTGGGGGCCACGGGCAGAAAAGGAAACCTCCAAGAAGGACGTGCTGAACTTCGTGGCCAAGGTGAGGCCGTGCTGGGGGGGGGCCATCTCTCAGTTTGGGGGGGCTCAATTTGATGCCCCCTCCCCTATTTTTCTCCCTCTCAGATGCAGAGCAAGGACCCCCACATTTTGGGCGAGCCAGTACAGTGAGGCCGAAGCAAACAAAGCCACCACCTGACCCCCCCCCCAAAATAAAGGCACCCCCTTGGTGTGCAGCCCCCCAATTTTCAGGCTCGGTGCTTGGTTGTACAAGGTTTCATTTTGGGGTGGGGGCTCCCCTTTTCCCCAAGGGACCCCTCAGAAGTGCTCGGGGACGGTGTTGAGGGCATCGGCTGCGGTGCGGTTGATGTCGACGTTCTGTGGGGGTGAAAATGTGGGGTTTTGGGGGAACCTCCCCAAAATTTAAACACCCCCCTCAGTTATCTGGGGGGGTGAATGAGATCTGCACCCTCTTTTTGGGGTGGATTTGGGGATGGGAGCCCTCACCTGGGGTCGTGCCCGTGGGTGTTCACTGCCTCGATGTTGAGGAAGATGGACTCGACCTCACACCCTGTTCCAGGGGAAGAAGGGAGGGGTTTTGGGGGGGATTCTCCCCATTTTGGGGTGGGGACACACGGGAAACAATCCCTTTTTGGGGGAATTGTCCTCATATGGGGTGGGACACAATGGGAACAGTCCCTTTTTGGGGGAATTGTCCCCATTTTCAGGTGGGATACTTGGGGTCTTTTGGGGTCTCTTGGGCTGGTTTTCCCCATTTTATGCTGGGTTTCCTCTGGTGAGAATTGTCCTTATTTTGGGAGGGCCTCTGGGCAGACAGTCCCATTTTTGGGGGACTTTGTCCCCAGTTCTGGGAGGGGACACAAGTCCCATTTTTGGGGGGAATTGTCCCCATTTTCTGGAGCCACTCTGGGGGGTACAGTCCCATTTTGGGGGGACTTTGTCCCCAATTCTGGGAGGGGACACAAGTCCCAATTTTTGGGGGGAATTGTCCCCATTTTCTGGAGCCACTCTGGGGGGTACAGTCCCTTTTTGGGGTGACACCACCCCACTCACCATAGGCCACGGGGGTCAGCTTTAGCACCGTGTGCAGGGGGCACTTGAGGTAGGGCAGCTCATCTGAGGGTGGGGAGGTTAAAAGAAATGAGGTGGGCACAGCAGCTCTGGGCTGTCCCCACTTGTCCCCAGATGTCCCCAGATGTCACCTGCGCTCTTGTCCAGGAAATAGGCCAGCAGGCAGCGCATGACAGCCTGGTGGCAGATGACCAGGACGTTCTCCTGCCGCTCCAGCTCCATGATGACCGGCTCCAGCCGCTGCACCAGGTCCTCGTAGGACTGGGGAGGGGGGGGGGGTGGGTTAGGGGGTGTCCCCAAACCGCTGCCCCCCCCCACCCAGGTGTCCCCCCAAGGGAGGGCGATTTTGGGGGTACCTCGCCCTTGGGGTAGCGGTAGCGGTACTTGTCCTGGTCCCGCAGCGCCAACTCCTTGGGGGTAACGCTCCTGGATCTCCCTCGTAGGTCATCTCCTCGCAGACCCCCTGTGGGACAGCGGCGTTGGGGGGGGGGGGGGCGTGGGGGGTACTTTGAGGGGGGGGTCCCCTCCCCAAATTCCCAAAAAGAGGGCGTGGCTCACGGCGTCGATCTCATTGAGGGCCTTCCACTGCTCGTAGGGCACGCCCAGCGCCTCGGCCGTCTCGATGGTTCGCTTCATGTGGCTGGTCCACACCTTCAGCTCCCGGATGTCCTGGCTGCGGATGAACTGGGCCAGCGCCTGCGCGTACTGGGAGGGGCGGGGAGAAGGGTTTGGGCCACTGGGTGTGGCTTTTTCCTGCTCCCGTCCCTCTGGGCACAGCAGGGAATGGGGAGTGTGGCCAAAGCCCTGCCCCTTTTTGGGTGTGGCCTGGTTAATTAGCTCCACCCCGTGATCACCTGGGGTGACTCTGCTGGGTGTGGCTTCCTTTAGCACCACCCCACACCTCACCTGTTCCCCCCCCAATCCCACCTGGTGCCTGTGATGGGACATCCCTGTGTCCCCCAGGTGTGTCCCTGCAGGCTGAGCTGCCTCTGACCCCACCTGGTACCCACAGGGGGACATCTCTGAGTCCCCCAGGTGTGTCCCCACAGGTTGGGCTGCCTCTGACCCCACCTGGTACCCACAGGGGGATATCTCTGAGTCCCCCAGGTGTGTCCCCACAGGTTGGGCTGCCTCTGACCCCACCTGTTGCCCACGAGGGGACATCCCCAGGTGTGTCCCTGCAGGCTGGGCTGCCTCTGACCCCACCTGTTGGCCACGAGGGGACATCCCCAGGTGTGTCCCTGCAGGTTGGGCTGGCTTTGACCCCACCTGTTGCCCACGAGGGGACATCCCCAGGTGTGACCCTGCAAGCTGAGCTGCCTCTGACCCCACCTGGTACCCACAGGGGGACATCTCTGAGTCCCCCAGGTGTGTCCCCACAGGTTGGACTGCCTCTGACCCCACCTGTTGCCCACGAGGGGACATCCCCAGGTGTGTCCCTGCAGGCTGAGCTGCCTCTGACCCCACCTGTTGCCCACGAGGGAACATCCCCATGTCCCCCAGGTGTGTCCCTGAACACCTGGCTGGCTCTGACCCCCCCCCAGCTCCACCTATTGCCCATGAGGGGACATCCCTGTGTCCCCCAGGTGTGTCCCTGCAGGTTGGGCTGGCTTTGACCCCACCTGTTACCCACAGGAGGACATCCCCAGGTGTGTCCCCACAGGTTGAGCTGCCTCTGACCCCACCTGTTGCTCATGAGGGGACATCCCTGTGTCCCCCAGGTGTGTCCCCGCAGGTTGGGCTGGCTTTGACCCCACCTGTTGCCCACGAGGGGACATCCCCAGGTGTGACCCTGCAAGCTGAGCTGCCTCTGACCCCACCTGGTACCCACAGGGGGACATCCCTGTGTCCCCCAGGTGTGTCCCTGCAGGCTGGGCTGCCTCTGACCCCACCTGGTACCCACAGGGGGACATCCCTGTGTCCCCCAGGTGTGTCCCTGCAGGTTGGGCTGGCTTTGACCCCACCTGTTGCTCATGAGGGGACATCCCTGTGTCCCCCAGGTGTGTCCCTGCAGGTTGGGCTGCCTCTGACCCCACCTGTTGGCCACGAGGGGACAGCCCCGAGTCGCCCCCGATGCGCCCGCGCAGGTTGAGCTGGCTCTCGCCGTGGCGGCTCAGGTAGATGGTGCGGGGCGTGACGTGGATGTTCATCAGGTAATAAACGGTGCGGCTCTGCACGTGGCCCTGCACCCGGTTCGCCAGGTACCGCACGCCCACGTCGAAGATCTTGATGTAGGACAGCCCGCTGGGGGGGTTCGGGGGGGGACACCCCGGTCAGGGCAGGCCTGGCGGGGTGTGGGGGGGACGTGGGGTGGGGGTCACCTGTCCAGCTCGTCGTCCAGGGGCTCGTAGGTGGCCTTGTAGCACTCGATGCGCTTCAGGAAATCGGCCACGGCCTCGTCCTGCCCGCGGCCCTTGTAGTCGGGGCTGCTCAGCTTCACTTGCTGGAGAATTGGGGGCGGCGTTTTGGGGGGCACACGCAGCTTCCCCCACCCCCAGCTGTCACCTCCAGCCCCAGCTGTCACCTCCAGTCCCAGCTGTCACCTCCAGCCCCAGCTGTCACCTCCAGCCCCAGCTGTCACCTCCAGGCCCAGCTGTCACCTCCAGCCCCAGCTGTCACCTCCAGGTCCTGTTGTCACCTCCAGGCCCAGCTGTCACCTCCACATCCCGTGTTGTCACCTCCAGGTCCTGTTGTCACCTTCAGCCCCAGTTGTCACCTCCAGGTCCCAGCTGTCACCTTCAGGTCTGTATTGTCACCTCCAGTCCCAGCTGTCACCTCCAGGTCCCTGTTGTCACCTCCAGGTCCCTGTTGTCACCTCCAGGCCCAGTTGTCACCTCCAGTCCCAGCTGTCACCTCCAGGCCCAGTTGTCACCTCCAGGCCCAGTTGTCACCTCCAGCCCCAGCTGTCACCTCCAGGTCCTGTTGTCACCTTCAGCCCCAGTTGTCACCTCCAGGTCCCAGCTGTCACCTCCAGGCCCAGTTGTCACCTCCAGGTCCCTGTTGTCACCTCCAGGCCCAGCTGACACCTCCAGGCCCCAGCTGTCACCTCCAGGTTCCTGTTGTCACCTTCAGCCCCAGTTGTCACCTCCAGGTCCTTGTTGTCACCTTCAGGTCCCTGTTGTCACCTCCAGCCTGTGTTGTCACCTCCAGCCCATGTTGTCACCTCCAGGCCTGTGTTGTCACCTCCAGGCCTGTGTTGTCACCTCCAGCCCCTGTTGTCACCTCCAGGTCCCTGTTGTCACCTCCAGCCCCTGTTGTCACCTCCAGGTCCCTGTTGTCACCTCCAGGCCCAGTTGTCACCTCCAGCCCCAGTTGTCATCTCCGGGTCCCAGTTGTCACCTCCAGCCCTAGCTGTCACCTCCAGTCCCAGGTGTCACCTCCACATCCTGTGTTGTCACCTCCAGGCCCCAGCTGTCACCTCCAGGTCCTTGTTGTCACCTTCAGCCCCAGTTGTCACCTCCAGCCCCAGCTGTCACCTCCAGGTCCTGTTGTCACCTTCAGCCCCAGTTGTCACCTCCAGGTCCTTGTTGTCACCTCCAGGCCCAGTTGTCACCTCCAGCCTGTGTTGTCACCTCCAGGTCCCTGTTGTCACCTTCAGGTCCCTGTTGTCACCTCTGGTCCCTGTTGTCACCTCCAGCCCCTGTTGTCACCTCCAGGTCCCAGTTGTCACCTCCGGGTCCCCGTTGTCACAGCCCCCCCCGGGGTCTCACCTTGATGTTCTCCTCGATGATGGTGGGGTCGTCACAGATGGACTCGACAAACAGAACCTGGGGAGGTGGAAAGGGGGGGACCGGTGCCACCCCCATGCTGTGACACCCCCAAAACAGCGTCACCACCCCCCCCAATGCTGTGACACCCCAAAACTGTCACCTCCCTGTACTGTGACACCCCCAAAACAGCGTCACCACCCCCCCAATGCTGTGACACCCCCAAATTGGTGTCACCCCCATGCTGTGACACCCCCAAATCCTGTCACTGCCCACCCCCCCAAATTGTGGACACCCCCAAACCTGTGCCAACACCCCCAAAGTCATTGTCACTGTCCCCACCGTGCTGTGAGCACCCCAAAACAGCGTCACCCCCCCCCAAAAATCCCTGCAAGCGTCCCCCCATGTGCTGTGGCCCCCCCCAAATCGGTGCCACCCCCCCAAACTGTGGGTACCCCCCAGTGTCCCCCCCCAAAACAGCGTCACCCCCCCTTCATCCCATGGGCACCTCCAAAACATTTCTGCCCCCCCAACATACTCAAAACCCCCTCCCAAGCAGCACTTTCCCCCTTCTATAAACCCACAAACCCCCCAAAATTCCTCACGACCCTCCCAAAACTCCACACGCCCCCCCCAAAATTCCTCATGACCCCCCCCAAATCGTACCTTGTACCCATTTTCCTTGGCGAACTGCAGGATCACGTCCCGTCGTTCCCAGCGTCGTGTTGGTGGCATCGAACACCTTTTGGGGGGGGGGTGGGGGTTGGGGGGAGAAATTTGAACCCCCCCCCAAATATTTGGGGTGAAGTTTGCCCATGGAGGGGTTAATTTTTATTTTTTTTTTGGGGGGGGGGGGTGTCTCTTACCGCCACCTGCCCCTCCTCAGAGCTCAGGTAAGCACGGACGTCCTTCAGGGCAGCCAGAGCGCAGTGCCTGAAAATTTGGGGGTGCAGCTGTTTCCCAAATGTACCCCAAAAATGCTCCCCCCCCCCCCCCATTTCCCCAAACCTCCCCCCCCTTCTCACCTGCGGATTTCCACCCCCTCGGCGTTATCGTGGCGGAAGAATTCGTAATTTTTATAGTTGGGGACGGCTTCCCTGCGGTACTCGCCCACGTTGAACACTGCAGAGGTGTGGGGTGGGGGGGGGGGGGGGTTAAGGGCACCCCCAAAACCTTTTGGGGCGCCCCTCCCCACCCCCCAAAATCACTCACCGCGAGTCGGGGTGCCGATCCAGTTGAGGTAGCGGGTGAGTTTGCGGGAGATGTAGGTCTTGCCTCGGGCAGGTAACCCCACCAGGATCACCATGGTGGGGCAGTTGGTGAACTGGGGCACGCAGGCTGGGGGGGGGGGGCATTTTATAGGGGGTAACAGCACTCTTACCCCCCCCCCAGACCCCTCCCCAATTGGTTTTTGCACCCCCAAATCCCTCCTGCACCCCCAAACTGGGGTAGAAAAAGTGCCCTGAAGGGGGAAATCCCTCTATGGGGTGGGTTGGGGGGGGATTTCCCTCCTCACAGCACCTCTGTGTCCCCCCCCCGCTAAAATTTCGCCCCTCCCAGACCTCCCCGATTGCTTTTTGCACCCCCAAATCCCTCCTGCACCTCAATTTGGGGTAGAAAAAGTGCCCTGAAAGGGGAAATCCCAAATCCGTGTACCCCTAGGGGTGGGTTGGGGGGTGGATTTTTCCCTCTCACAGCACTCTGTGTCCCCCCCCCCTAAAATTCCACCCCTCCCAGACCTCCCCAATTGCTTTTTGCACCCCCAAATCCCTCCTGCACCCCAAACTGGGGTAGAAAAACCTGCCCTGAAGGGGGAAATCCCTCTATGGGGTGGGTTGGGGGGGGTGATTTTTCCCTCTCGCAGCACCTCTGTGTCCCCCCCCCCGCTAAAATTTCGCCCCTCCCAGACCTCCCCAATTGCTTTTTGCACCCCCAAATCCCTCCTGCACCCCAAACTGGGGTAGAAAAAGTGCCCTGAAAGGGGAAATCCCTCTATGGGGTGGGTTGGGGGGGGGGGGATTTTCCCCCTCGCAGCACCTCTGTGTCCCCCCCCCCCGTCAAATCCCACCCCCCACACCCCACCCATGTTCACTCGAGGGGTGCAAAAAGACCACCCACTTTTTTTTTTTTTTTTTTTTTTTTTTTTTTTTTTTTTTTTTTTTTTTTGGGGGGGGGTCCTTGTCAGCCGCTGCGATGTCGCCGCCATGTCCCTGCCTCTGCCCCCGCCCCCCGTCGGTGTCCCCGCGGTCACTGTCGCTGTCCCACCCCCCGCCCCCCGCCCACAATTGGCCCCCTTGTGCCTCGTACCCGGGATTTTGGGTGATTTCTCCTCCATTTTGGGGCTGAGGTGGGGGGGGCCCGGCGGTTGCTGGCCGTGCCCCCCGGGAAGGTCGCAGGTAACGTTATACCCTGGCCGCTGGCCGGGCTGGGAGGGACAAGGGGGGGGCCAGCGGGGGCCCCCCCGTGGGGACCTGACCCCGGCACCTTTGGGGCTCAGCCGTGTCCGCCTGGGGGTCCTGGTGCCGTTCCCCGGGGAGGGGGTCTCAACCCTGGGGTGGTGACCCCCCCCCCCTCCCCGGGCGGTCTCGTTCTCTGGGGGGGTCTCAATCCGAGGGGGGGGGGCGGTGGTGGATTTATCCCCCCGGGAATCCAAATCCCACCCCCCGGGGGAGCGGATCTTGTCCCCTCAGGGTCCCCATCCCCTTTTTTTTTGGGGGGGGTCTTGGTCCCCCTCCCGTTAAATGTCTCAATCCTGTCCCTTTGCGGCGGGTCCCAATTTTGGGGTTCTCAGTCCCGGGGATGAGGAGGAAAAGGAGATCGGGACCCCACCTCCGGACCCCCCTGACCCCCCCGGCCGCTCTGGGGACCCCCGATGCCTCGGACACCCCCCGGGCCCCTCCCCGGAGCTGGGGGAACCCCCCTTGTCCCGCTCCCCCTCCCCCCGGGATTCCCCGCTCGTGTCCCCCGCCCCTGCCGGTCCCACCCCCGTCCCTCCCTCGGGACAGCCCCCGGTGTCCCCCCCCCGGTGTCCCCCCCCGGTCCCACCCCCGACCCCTCCCCGCGGTGTCCCCCAGGTCCTCCCCCCGGTTCCTCCCGGGTCTGTCTCCGGTCCTTCCCCTCTCCCTCCTCCGTCCCTCCCCTCTCTTGTCCCTCCCCCGTCCCTCCCTTTGTCCCTCCCGGTGCCTCCCCCGTCCCTCCCTTTGTCCCTCCCGGTGCCTCCCCCGTCCCTCCCTTTGTCCCTCCCGGTGCCTCCCCCGTCCCTCCCCGCCGCTCCCGGTGCCGCCCCCCGCGGGCATTGGCCGGACGGCGGCGATGGCGGCGATTCGCAGCGTGAAGGTACCGGGACCCCCCCGGACCCCGCGTCCCTCGGGGATGTTGTGGGGGGGTCCCCCCTCCCCGCTGACCCCTCTGTGTCCCCCCCTCCCCCAGGGCCTGGTGGCGCTGGTGACCGGCGGCGGCTCCGGGCTGGGCCGGGCCACGGTGGAGCGGCTGGTGCAGCAGGGAGCGCGGGTGGTGCTGCTGGACCTGCCCGCGTCCAGCGGGGGCCAGCTGGCCCAGGAGCTGGGCGAGCACTGCGCCTTCGCCCCCGCCGACGTGAGCACGGGGGGGGCTTCTGCACCTTGAGCACAGCGGTGACATCCCCGCTCGACATGTGGCCACCGTGACCCCCCCCCCCCGGTGACATCCCCGCTCGACACGGGGCCACCGGGACCCCCCCCCCCCCCCGGTGACATCCCCGCTCGACATGTGGCCACCATGTCCCCCCCCCCCGCTGGTGACATCCCCGCTCGACATGTGGCCACCGTGACCCCCCCCCCGCTGGTGACATCCCCCCCCTCGACACGTGGCCACCGTGTCCCCCGTCCCCCCCCCCCCCGCTGGTGACATTAACCCCGCGTGTGAGGCCCCACTGGTGACCTTTGACCCCTCAGGTGACACCCCACCTTGATGTGGAGCCCCCTTGACCCCACGGGTGGCCTTGGCCAAGGAGGTGGGGACCACCTTGACCCCACTGGTGACATCCATCCCCCCCTCCCCCCCAATCAAACTGGGCCCAGCGTGACCTTGACTGAGGACTCGGGGTCACCTTGACCTTGCTGGTGACATCCCACCTTGTCCCCTCCGGTGACATCCCCCCCTCAGCACAGCCCCCCTTGTCCCCAGGTGACCTCAGCTGAGGGGGTGGGGGCTACCTTGGCCACCCCCTCGACTGGGGACCACCTTGACCCCCGTGAGTCACACCCACCATGACCCCAGTGCTGCCATCCCACCTTAGCCCCACCAGCCGTGTCCCAGTGGTGACGCCCCCACCTCGGTGGCCCCCAGGTGACCTCTCCTGAGGAGGTGGGGGCGGCGCTGGCCGTGGCCCAGAAGAAGTTCGGCCGCCTGGACCTGGCCGTGAACTGCGCCGGCATCGGCATCGCCGTCAAGACCTACAACAGCAAGAAGGACAAAGTGCACGACCTGGAGGACTTCCAGAGGGTCATCAACGTGAGTGGGGGGCTTGGGGGGCCCTGGGCAGTGGTCAGTGGAGTGGATGAGGGGGGTCTCTGGTCAGTGGTGTGGATGCCCTGGTCAGTGGCCTGGATGCCCTGGTCAGTGGCCTGGATGATCTGGTCAGTGGCCTGGCTGCCCTGGTCAGTGGCCTGGATGATCTGGTCAGTGGCCTGGATGCCCTGGTCAGTGGCTGTAGACATGGGGACTTTGGGGTGTTCCCAGCACGGCGCTGGGGTGGGGCTGTGGAGGTACCAGCAGGGTTTGCTGGTGCCCACGAGACCCCCACCCCAAATCCTTCTCCCTCCCCCAGGTGAACCTGGTGGGCACCTTCAACGTGATCCGCCTGAGCGCGCAGCTCATGAGCCACAACAAGCCGGACGCCGACGGCCACCGCGGGCTCGTGGTCAACACGGCCAGCGTGGCCGCCTTCGAGGGGCAGGTGAGGCACCCCCGGCGAGCCTGGGGGCCAGCGGGGCGGGGGTCAGAGAACCCTGCGGTGGCCACACCACCTCCCCACAGGTGGGACAAGCGGCCTACTCGGCCTCCAAGGGCGGCATCGTTGGCATGACCCTGCCCGTCGCCCGCGACCTGGCACCGCTGGGCATCCGCGTGGTCACCATCGCCCCAGGTAGGGCCACCCGGGGCGGGGAGGGGGGCACCCGTGGGAGGGTGGGCAGGGTTCACACGCTGCTTCTGGGCTTTCCCCAGGGCTGTTCTCCACGCCGCTCCTGGCCGGTTTGCCCGAGAAGGTGCGGAAGTTTTTGGGGCAGCAGGTGCCGTTCCCGTCCCGCCTGGGGGACCCTGCCGAGTACGCCCACCTGGTGCAGGCCCTGGCCGAGAACCCCATGATCAACGGGGAGGTGGTGAGGCTGGACGGGGCGCTGCGCATGCAGCCCTGAGCCTGGGGGACCCCCCCCCGGCCTCACCCCCGAATTTTGGGGTGGGGAGAGGTCACGGTGGGGACAGAGCAGCGACAGCTGGACGCTCTCCGGGGACACTCCAGGAGGGGAACGCTGCGGGGACAAGGACTGGGGGCACCGTAGGAGTGGGGACACTCTCTCCTGAGTGGACACAACCCTCCTGAGTGGACACAACCCCTCCCGGGTGGACACAACCCCCGCCCCCAGTGGGATTTGGGGACAAACGCCAGGAACGTGGCCGTGAGGCCACTCAGGAAGCTGGGAAACCCCGCGAAAGGGACCACGCTCAGGTGTGGGGGGTTCATCCCGAGCCCCCCGGGCGTGGGGACCCCCTCGAGTCCCCCCCAGGCCCCTCTGTCCGCCCCCGTGCCCCTCCCCCGTGGCAATAAAGCGTGTTCGCCCACGCGGCCTCCGAGCCCTGCGCTGCCCCGCCTCCCGTCTCTCCCCATTGGCTCCTGACGCTGTCAATCCTCAGCGCCGCCAGACGTGATTGGCCGGCGGGGGGGGGTGGGAGGGGGTAGAGCCCGCCCGCGCTTGGGCACGCGCGGAGCTCGCCTCTGATTGGCTGAGGGCAAAGGGGAGGGGTGGGGCGGGGCTTGACGCCTCTCTCCGATTGCTGATTGGCTGAGGCACTTGTCAACACGTCGGGATGACGGGCGGGCGGGCTCAGCGCTGACTGGCCAGAGAGAAACTTCCGGCGGAAGCGGCTCGTGAGGGGACCGGGACCGGGAACGGAGCCGGGACCGGGAGCGGAACCAGGACCGGGAAACGCGACCGAGAACGGGCGGCCGCAGCCATGAACATCCGGAACGCGCGGGTGGGCGGCCCGAGGGGGGCGGGGAGGCTCAGGCGAGGGAGAACCGGGCACCGGGGAGGGATCTGACGGTGCCACCGGGCCCTGGGAGGGGTGTGAGGTGAACACCGGGCCCTGGGAGGGGTCTGAGGGGAACACCGGGCCCTGGGCAGGGGGAACTGGGGCTTCACGAGGCGTCTGAGGTAGGGACCGGGCTCCGGCAGGTGCTTTACCGGGCCTCAGACGGGGGAACCGGGGTCTGACGGGGACACCGGGCTTTGGGAAGGCGAACCGGCGTCCGGAGGGAATACCGGGGGCTCTGAGGGGCAGTACCGGCTCTCGGTGCCGTTTGGGGGCTCTGGGGTGGCTCCGGTGCTCTGGAGGGCGCTCTGAGGGGTGTCGGGGAGCAGCGGGGCCGGTTCCGGGCTGACTCCCCCGGTGCCGGTGCCGGTTCCTCCCGGCAGCCCGAGGACCTGATGAACATGCAGCACTGCAACCTGCTCTGCCTGCCCGAGAACTACCAGATGAAATATTACTTCTACCACGGTCTCTCCTGGCCCCAGGTGTGGCCCTGGAACACCTGTGACCCCCCCCCGGTGCCCCGGGACAACCGGGATTTAACCCCCCCGGTGCTCCACCGTCTCCCCCTGAAACACCTGCCCGCCCCCAGACACAGCTGGCCCCCCCCAGGCTCACCTGGACCCCCCCAGGCTCACCTGCCCCATCCCCCCCAGGGACCCCTGGACCCCCCCCAGGCTCACCTGGAACTGGAACCCCCCTCACCTTCTCCCCCCCCCCCCTCCATGCACACCTGACCCCCCCCAGACTCACCTGCCCCCCCCCGACTCACCTGAGCCCCCCCAGACTCACCTGGAACCCCCTTCATGCACACCTGGAATCCCCCCCAGGAATCCCTAGAATCCCCCCCCAGACTCACCTTTCCCCCCCCCAGACTCACCTGAGCCCCCCCAGACTCACCTTTCCCCCCCCCAGACTCACCTGCCCCCGCCAGACTCACCTGCCCCCCCCCCCCCCAGACTCACCTTTCCCCCCCCAGGAACCCCTGGAATCCCCCCCCAGACTCACCTGAACCCCCCCCAGGCAGACCTGGACCCCCCGAGGAACCCCTGGAATCCCCCTCCAGACTCACCTGCCCCCCCCAGACTCACTTTCCCCCCCCCCAGACTCACCTGCCCCCCCAGACTCACTTTCCCCCCCCCCAGACTCACATGGACCCCCCCAGACTCACTTTCCCCCCCCCAGACTCACCTGCCCCCCCAGACTCACCTTTCCCCCCCCAGGAACCCCTGGAATCCCCCTCCAGACTCACCTGAGCCCCCCCAGACTCACCTGGAACCCCCTCCATGCACACCTGGACCCCCCCAGGAACCCCTGGAAGCCCCCCCAGACTCACCTGGAACCCCCCAGACTCACCTTCCCCCCCCCCAGACTCACCTGAGCCCCCCCAGACTCACCTCAAAGCCCCCCCCAGACTCACCTTTCCCCCCCCCCAGACTCACCTGAGCCCCCCCCAGACTCACCTGACCCCCCCCCAGACTCACCTGGACCCCCCCAGACTCACCTGGAACCCCCTCCATGCACACCTGGACCCCCCCAGGAATCCCTGGAACCCCCCCAGACTCACCTTTCCCCCCCCCAGACTCACCTTTCCCCCCTCCAGACTCACCTGAGCCCCCCCCAGACTCACCTGGCCCCCCCAGACTCACTTTCCCCCCCCCCAGACTCACCTTTCCCCCCCCCAGACTCACTTTCCCCCCCCCAGCTCTCTTACATCGCCGAGGACGAGAACGGCAAGATCGTGGGATACGTCCTGGCCAAGATGTGAGCGTGGGGGGCCCTTCCCCCCTCCCCCCCTCTCCCGGCCTTTGGGGGGGGGTCCCCCAAAAGCATTTGGGGGGGGTCTCACCCCCCCATGACCCCCCCCCCCCCGTGCTCCTGCAGGGAGGAAGATCCCGATGACGTCCCCCACGGACACATCACGTCCCTGGTGAGCCTGGGGGGGCTCCTGGAGGGTCTTTGGGGTCACCTGAGGGTTTGGGGGAGATCCTGGAGGGTCTTGGGGGTCACCTGAGGATTTGGGGGGGCTCCTGGAGGGTCTTGGGGGTCACCTGAGGGTTTGGGGGGGCTCCTGGAGGGTCTTTGGGGGTCAGCTGAGGGTTTGGGGGGGCTCCTGGAGGGTCTTGGGGATCACCTGAGGGTTTGGGGGGGCTCCTGGAGGGTCTTGGGGGTCACTTGAGGGTTCCTTGAGGCTTTTTTGGGGGTCACCTGAGGGTTTGGGGGAGCTCCTTGAGGGTCTTTGGGGTCACCTGAGGGTTTGGGGGGGCTCCTGGAGGGTCTTGGGGGTCACCTGAGGATTTGGGGGGGCTCCTGGAGGGTCTTGGGGGTCACCTGAGGATTTGGGGGGGCTCCTGGAGGGTCTTGGGGGTCACCTGAGGATTTGGGGGAGCTCCTGTAGGGTCTTTGGGGGTCACTTGAGGGTTTTTTTGGGGTCACCTGAGGGTTTGGGAGGGTTCTTGGAGGGTCTTTGAGGGCTCTTGGAATAGTTCAGAGGGTTTTGGGGGTGCTCCTTGAGGGTTTTGGGGGTCACCTGAGGGTTTGGGAGGATTTTTGGGGTCACCTGAGGGTTTGGGAGGGTTCCTGGAGGGTTTTTGGGGTCACCTGAGGGTTCTTTGAGGTCACCTGAGGGTTTGGGAGGATTCCTGGAGGGTCTTTGGGGGTCACCTGAGGATTTGGGGGGGCTCCTGGAGGGTCTTTGGGGTCACCTGAAGGTTTGGGAGGATTTTTGGGGTCACCTGAGGGTTTGGGAGGGTTCCTGGAGGATTTTTGGGGTCACCCGAGGGTTTGGGGGGGTTCCTGGAGGGTTTTTTGGGGTCACCTGAGCACCTGGGGGGGTTCCTTGAGCCACTCTCGGAACAGGACCCTGGCTGGGTTCGGGGCTGCCCTGGGTGTTTGCTGTACCCCTGGAGTTTGTTTTTTTTTCTTGGGGTGGTTCCCCTGGGGATTTTTTGGGGTCCCGTGGAAGTTTTTTGGGGTGTCCCAGCCCGTTTTGGGGCTCCCCCCCAGGCGGTGAAACGCTCGCACCGGCGCCTGGGGCTGGCGCAGAAGCTGATGGACCAGGCGTCGCGCGCCATGATCGAGAACTTCAACGCCAAATACGTGTCCCTGCACGTCCGCAAGAGGTGAGACCCCCACCCCTGTACCCCAAATCCCCCCCAAATCCCCCCCCCCCACCTCAGGAGCACCCCAAAATAACCCCCCCCCCCACCCTGTTTGTCCTTGGCAGCAACCGGGCAGCGCTGCACCTCTACTCCAACACGCTCAACTTCCAGTGAGTCTCTGGGTTGGGGGGGGGTCTGGGGGAGCTGCAGGAGGAAATTTGGGGTTTGGGGTCTGTGGGGGGGGTGTCACCTCGTGTGTGACCCCCCCCCTACACACACACCCCAAAAAATGTCCCCCCAGGATCAGCGAGGTGGAGCCCAAGTACTACGCGGACGGCGAGGACGCCTACGCCATGAAACGGGACCTCACCCAAATGGCGGATGAGGTACAGCCCCCCCCCCCCACACCCCGGGACCCCCCAAAAACCCTCCTGGGGGGGGGTTGGGGGGGCTTCCACCCCCCCCCAGGACCCTTCCAGTGTAACCCCCCCCCAGGACCCTTCCAGTGTAACCCCCCCCTCTCCCCGTGCCCCCCCGCCCAGCTGAGGAAGCAGGTGGAGCAGAAGGAGCGGGGCCGCCCCCCGGCCCCCACCGAGCCCCCCCGGGGTGGGGATGGGGTCTGCGGCTCGGGGGGGCCCCCCCCGCACCCCCCCACGGGACCCCAGCACCACGAGGACGGGGGGGGCGACAGCAAAGACGTCAGCGAGGTCAGCGAGACCACCGAGAGCACCGACGTCAAGGACAGCTCCGAGGCCTCCGACTCCGCCTCATAGGGGCCCCCCCCCCAAAATCTCTGGGACGCCCCCCCCCCCCCCCCCCCAAAAAAAAATCCCTGGGACCCCCCCGGGGCTCCTGGGGACCCCCTTGGTGCTCGTGGGGGGCAGTAAAGCCCCTCTGCCTCCAGCCTGTGCTCTGTCTCTGTGTGCGCCCCTGGTTTGGGGGTGTTCGGCGCTTTTTTGGGGGGGTCACGGGGGGGGGGTTCGCCCCCTCCCCCCACAGCTGAAACGGTGTGGGCGGGGTTTGGGTTGGCCACGCCTCCCGTGCAAGCAGGGTGGGGGCGTGGCCTGTGCGGATTCCCCGCCTGCTGATTGGTAGGGGCGCGGGGGCCGCAGCAGGATCCGTCCGCTGATTGGTGGAGACGCGCAGTTGTGGCGCCCCCTTGCGGGCGGGCGGGGAGGAGCAGGCGGCGCTGCTGAGGCGGGCGGAGGCACCGGGAGCGGGACCGGGAGCGGGGACCGGGAGCGGGAGCGGGAGCGGGACCGGAGCGAGGTTGGGGCAGCGGGAAACGGGAGCGGAGCGAGCCTGGAGCAGCGGGAACGGGGCCGCGAACGGGCCCTGCGGCATGCGCCGCTGCCCACCGCTGGGACAGGCCGTGCCGGTGCGTACGGGGGCGGCGGGGCGGACCCGGCCCGGGGCGTTTCCCCCCGCCGCTGATCTCCCCCCCCGAACCCCGCCGCTGCGGTTCGGGTTCACTGCGGGGCTGGCGGAGCTCGGGGAGCCGCCGCTGGAGCAGGAGCTGCGGGAGGAGCTGGGCCCGGCGGCCGAGCTGCGGCACCACCGCGGGGTGAGGGGGAGAACCGGGACCGGGGGATGGAGGCACCGGGAACGGGCTGGAAATGGGGGTGGGGGCACCGGGACCGGTGGGGATGAGAGGGAGACCTGCACTGCAGGTTCTGGGAGATACCGGGAATTGAGGGGGGGGGTCGTGGAGCGGTAACGGGAGTGAGGTCACGTGTAGTGGGGGGAACCGGCACCGGAGGAGGAGGAGGAGGAGGAGGAGAAAGGGTGGGCGGGGTCTAAGGCGGAATCTTGGGAGGGGTTTTAGGGATACCGGCAGTGGATCCCGGGGGGGTGTCTAAGGAGGGAACCGGTTCTGTTGGGGTCGGTACCGGGCTCGATCTGGGTGCTGCCTCCTCCTCTCTGTGGTGCTGGGGGGGGCGCTTGTGGGGGTCCCCGGCACTTTGGGGGTCTCCCTCCCTCCCTGCCAGGTGCCAGGGAATGACCCAGGAGAGTAAAATATGAAAATTTTAAACTCTGAAATGCCCCCCCCCAGCTCCCTTGGGGTTCAAGGGAGGTCTCTGTGAATCTGTTAAAACTTTCTCTTTATTATAATATATTTTTAGATATAAAAAGAAAATTTTACAAGTTTTTAACCCAAAATGTACAAAAATGGTCAGGAAATGGTTGTGTTTCTCCCCTTGTGTGTGGTGTGTGGGTGGGAGGGAGGGATTTAGGGGGACCCCCCCACCCCCCAGGTGATGGAGCTGAGGAGATTGGGGGTCCCTGGAGGGGGGGGGTCATGAAATGTTTGGGGGGGCAGGGGGGGGTGAAAGGCCTTCGAACACCCTGAGCTGTGTTGGGGGGCCCCCAGCCCCTCGTTACCCCGCAATGCCGGAGGGGTGGAGATGTGCAGCACCCCCAAATCCCCCCCCCCCCAATTAAATTCTGCCCCAGTTGGGGTCTTTCTGTCCCACGGGGGGGTTGGGGGGCTCCTCTGTTGGGATCTCTTCCACGCCACTGCCTGGAGAGAGGGGGGTTGGGGGCACAAAATCAGCCTTTATTCCCCTTCCAAGAGGACTCTGTGTGTGGGGGGGGGTCTCAGCCCCCCCATTTCCTCAGGTGAGGAGTTTTGGGGTCCCCCCCCAGGGTAGAGGGGGGAGTTGGTCACTTACCATCCCCATCATCTGGGATCTCCTGCACGTCCTCGTCGTCATCCAGGATCACCACGCAGTCCTCGCCACTCTCACTGGGGAGGGGGTGTTCATGGCGGGGGGGGGGGTGAAGGTTTGGGGTTCCCTCCCCTGGTCTCCCCCCCCCCCCCTCCCCAAACCCCCCTGGGGTGCAGCTCACCTGTCGGGGGGTCCCTCGGCGCCCTCCCCCAGCAGGTAGAACTGGAGCGGGTTGGGCCAAAGCTCCTCCTTGATGATCTGCGAGAGGAGGAGATGGGGAGGTCGGGGGTGGGGGGGTACTGGGAGCACTGGGAGGAGGTACTGGGAGCACTGGGAGGAGGTACTGGGAGCACTGGGCTCACCTCGGCCACGCGGTCCCCCGCAGGGAAGCTGTGGTCCCCAAACCACGCGAAGAAGCTGCGGGGGGCTGGGGGGCCCTTGTGGGAGCGGGACCGGGGGTCCTGCCCCTGCCACCACCGGATGGGGGTCGAGTGGGACACCAGGTGACCTGGCAGGAGGGACAACACACCAGGGGGTCACTCTTGAGCCCCCAAACCCCTCCTTGGGCTGTAGGAAGTGGGGGTGCCCACCCCCCGCCCCGCCCCAAAACCCACCAGAGGGGCCGCGCACGAACTCCTTGGCCACGACGTCGTTCTGGAAATAGGGGTTGACGCTGAAGAAGAAGCGGATGCGGCACCCGGGGCGGCTCTGGCCGAACTCCTCCACCTGCGGGCTCAGGTGTGTTACCTCGGGGGGGGAGGGAGGGGGGGCACACAACCCCCAAATCTCCCCCCCGAAACCCCCCAGGCACCTGCAAACTCGTCATGTAGCTCAGCGCGTCCTCGTCGCGGTCGCTGATCATGGCCGAGAGCTGCGGGTGGTTCAGGAACTGGGCACGGGGGGCGTCAAGGAAAGATGGATCTGGTGGTTCCCGTGTGCCCCCCACCCCAAAATGCAGCCCCCCCTCCCACCCTGACCCCCCCCTCCCAAGGATACGGCGGTGACCCAGAAGCCGGGGATGTGCTGGATGAGGCGGTTGCGCCGCTGCAGGTGGGGCCGGCGGCGGAGGCAGAAGCGGGCGCGGAGGCGGCGAAAGGCTCGAGCCGCCTCCTCCTCCACGGCCTCCAGCTCCAGCTGCACGGCCTCCAGCGCCGCCAGGTACCGCGCCGGCCCTTCGTCCCGCTCCTCCTCCTCCTCCTCGTCCTCGTCCAGGGAGATCACCGCGCTCTCCTCGGCCACGGGCTCCTTGGGGACTGGGACCCCCGCGGGCTCTGGGACCCCCATGAGATCTGGGAGCCCGGGGCCACCCCGGCTCTGCCCCACGCAGGCTGTGGGCTCCAGGCCCTCCTCGGGCTCCGTGGTGAACTCCACGCCCCCTTTCTGCTCTCTGTCCAGCTTCCCGTGGCCAGTGATGGTGGTCTCCGGGCTCCCTGTGTCTTCTCTGGTGGCCTCCAAGCCACCCAAGACCTCCCCGCTGGTGTCCAGACCCCCCTTCCCGCTTGTCTCCCCCTCCAAGCACGGGCTACTGGCAGTCTCTACGCTCAGCCTGGGCCTCGCAGGGGTCTTTGCCTTGCGCCTGCTGGTGCTTTTCAGCTCCCCACCAGGAGAAGCATCACTCTCCACGCTCCCCAGGACCTTGGTGGTGGTCTCCAGGCCCGCCTTGCTCCTTCTCCCTTGCTCCAAGCAGCGAGTGACGGCTGTCTCCAGGCTCCCTTTGCGCCCATTGGTGGTCCCAAGGCTCCCTGTGACTTCCCCGCTGCTCTCCAGACCACCTGTGGCCTTGCTGGTGGCCTCCAGGCTTCCCTTGGATTCCATGGGAGTCTTCAGGACACCCTTGTTCTGCTCCGAGGAGTGCGTGGCAGCAATTTCCAGGTCCCCCGTGGCCTCACCGGTGGTCTCCATCCCCTCTGTGACCTCTCTGGTGGTCTCCAAACCCCCTTTTTCCTGCTCCAAGCAGCCGCTACTTGTGGTCTCCAGGTTCCCTTTGCATCTGTTGATGGTCTCTAGGCTCCCCTTGGGCCCGTTGGTGGCCTCCAGGCTCCCCTTGGCCTCCTCGGTGGTCTCCAGGCTGGCCACGAGCTCTCCGGTGATCTCCGGTCCCCCCGTGCCCTCCCCGGGGGTCTCCAGCCCCTCCCCGGCCAAAGCCGCGATCTCCGGGCAGCCGCCAGGGGGCGCGCGCGCGTCCCCGCCGCCGCCGCCCCGCGCATGCCCGGACCCGTCGCCCCGCGCGCGCGCGCTGCGGCCCTCACCGCGACCTCCGGCGGGGGTGGGGGAACGGGCCGCCTCCCCGCGGGTAACGGCGGCGGCAGGGCCCGCCCCGCTGGGCTCGTCCAGACGGCGGAGCTTGGCCGGGGACGGCCGGTCTGCCCCGGCCCCGGCCCCGCTCATGGCGGCGGCTCCGGCGCCCGCCAGGGCCGAAGCAGCGGCCGAAAAAGCGCGCGCGCCGCCGCCGCCGCCGCCGCAGCCCCGCCCACCCGCTCGTCACTCGCGCGCTGCCCATTGGCCGGTTGCCATGGCGACGCCCGTCACGCGGGGCGGGCGGGAAAAGAGCGGCCAATGGGAGCGCGCTGCTTTGGCGGGCTCGGGGAGCGCGGTGGGCGGGGCGGGGGAGCCGCGCTCATGCGCAGCGCGAGGAGCGCACGTGCGGGCAGCGCGAGAGCCCCGCCGTGAGGGGAGAGGCCCCGCCCCTCTCCCGCCATGAGGGGCTGAGGGAGCGTGAGGGCAGCGGGACCCTCCCGGAGGGGACGGGTCCCTCCCAACACTGTCACCTGAGGGAGTGGCACCCCTCCCGCAGTGGCTGAGGGACCGTGAGGGTGGGCAGGACCCCCTCCGAAGGGACAGGATTTCCCTCCCTTCCAGTGAGTATTAGAGGGGCTGGGACCCTCCTACAGTGACTTCAGAGGGGCTGCCCCCCACCATTACCTGAGGGGCTGAGGACCTGTGGGTGCTGGCGGGCCCCCCCACTGTGGCTCCAGAGGAGCTGGGACCCCACACACACGATGTCACCCAAAGGACTGAGGGACTACAAGGGGAACGGAATATCCAGAGTTGACAGGATACCCCCGCAGTGAGTCCAGAGGGGCTGGGACACACCCTGCTGCTGTCACCTGAGCAGCTGAGGGAGGAGGACCCCATAGGGGATGGCACCTCCCCCACAGTGAGCCCGGAGGGACTGGGACCCCCCCCCCCCATAGTGACTTCAGAAGGGCTGTGTTGTCCCCCCCCCACCCTTGCTGTCACCTGAGGGACAAGACCACCACCCACGCTGTGACTCCAGAAGGGCTGGGACCCCCTCCCACACACACACTGTCACCCAGAGGGCTCAGGGACTGCAGAAGGAGCAGCACCCCAGGGACCCCCAGAGACCCCTCCCCACAAATGGGACACCCCTGCTGTCACCTGGCTGGCACCCAATTCAGTAAATCCAGGGGGCTGGAAGTGTCCCCCTGTCACCGGAACTACTGGGACACTCCCCACAGTGAGTCCTGAGGAGATGGGACTACCCCAATGTCACCTGAGGGCACAGGACCCTCCTTCGGCTGGATCCAGGGCAGGGAGGACCCTCCCTGAGGACCGAGAACGCCCTCAGCAGCTTCACTGGGGGCTGGGGACCCCCCTCCTGGCCACCTCCAGGAGGCTCAGGACCCCCTCAGCTGCTCCCAGGACACTCGGGACCCCCCCCAAGGTGCCTCCAAGGGGCCTTCGGACCACTCCCCACTTCATCCTAGGGGGCTCAAGACCCCCCCCCCCTCAGCTGCTCCCAGGACATTCAGGACCCCCAGTTCTTCATGGGGGCTAAAGACCCCCCCCAGCTCCTCCCAGGATACTCAAAACCCCCTCCCCAACTGTTCCAGGATACTCAGGACCCCCAGTTCTTCAAGGGGGCTCAAGACCCCCCCTCAGCTGCTCCCAGGATACTCAAAACCTCCTCCCCAGCTACTCCCAGGACATTCAGGACCCCCCCAGTTATTCAAGGAGGCTCAAGTCTGCACCCCAACTGCTCCCAGGGTACTCAGGACCCCCTCCCCAACTGTTCCAGGATACTCAGGACCCCCAGTTCTTCATGGGGGCTAAAGACCCCCCCTCAGCTGCTCCCAGGACATTCAGGACCGCCCCAGTTATTCAAGGGGGCTCAAGACCCCCACCCCAACTGCTCCCAGGATACTCAGGACCCCCAGTTCTTCATGGGGGCTAAAGACCCCCCCTCAGCTGTTCCCAGGACATTCAGGACACCCCCCCAGTTATTCAAGGGGGCTCAAGTCTGCACCCCAACTGCTCCCAGGATACTCAGGACCCCCCAGTTATTCAAGGAGGCTCAAGACCCCCACCCCAACTGCTCCCAGGATACTCAAAACCCCCTCCCCAACTGCTCCCAGGACATTCAGGACACCCCAATTCTTCAAGGAAGCTCAGGACCCGACCCCCCCCCAGCTGATTCCAGGACACCCGGGACCCCCCCCCCTGCTGCCCCCAGGGGGTCACAGACCCTTCTGTCACGACATGGCGCCCATGACATGACAGCCACAGGTGAGGCTGCCCCATCCCCGGGGGGCTGGGGGGGCTGTTTGTCACCCGTGACCTTTGCTGGGACCTTCCCCGAGGGCAGGAAAACGGCTGCGACAGAGCGACAGCAGAGGGGGGGGGGAGGACCCGGCCCCCCACCCCCTAAACAGAGACAGACAACCCTGCCCTACCCCCCCCACCCCAAAAATCCCCCCCCCCAAAGCGCCCCCCATGACAAGAACTCGGGGACACCATCGTTCCATGGCGGTATGTACACAGGGGCGCCCCAAAACCCGGGTGGGGTGCACATGACTTGGGGACGGGGGGGGGGGGTCCCACAAAGTGACAGTGCCCCCACCCCGGGTGTAGGGGGCGGCAATTTGGGGGTCCCCTTCCATTTGGGGGGTGCCCTTCCATCTCCCCCACGCCGCAACTCAGTGCGCCCCCCCCTTCCCCCACTGATTTAGGGGTGTCCCACGTTTTCAAAGGTGAAATGGTGGGGGGGGGGGGGGGGGGGGCGTGCTGTGACTTTTTGGGAGGTGACAATTTTTGGGTGGTGACAATTGGGGCTCCCACCCCCCCCGCCCCCCCCCCCCCCCCAAACCTCACGTGAGCCAGGCCAGCGCCAGGTAAAGCCCCAGGGCCAGCGCGGCCGTGGGGCCCCCCCCGTCCCCCCAGGCCACCGGCACCAGCACGGCCCAAGGCCAGAAACCACCCCGCACCCCCCTGAGGGCCCCCCCCAAAACTGCTCCCCCTCCCCCCGGGGGGGCCGCGCCGGCACCACCAGCGCCCCCTCCACCGGCCCCCCCCCTCCCCAGCAGCACCGGGGGGCTGCACCGGCCCCCCCCCTCGTAGCGCAGGGCCATCTCGTTGGCCAGCGAGGTGTTGGGGGCTCGCTCGGGGAAGGGGGGGCCCCCCGTTTCTCGGGGGGGGGGTCGCTGTCGTTGGGGTCCCCCCGCAGCCGGCGCAGGTGGGACAGGTAGAGCTGCTCCAGCTCCCGCGCCACCGCCTCGTCCTCGGCGCCCTAAGTGGGGGGGGGCGCACAGTTTGGGGTACCCCCGTCCTTGGGGAGGCACGGTTTGGGGTACCCCGTTCCTTGGGGGAGGGGGGTACCCCCCAGTTTTGGGGGGGAGAGGGTGTTGTCTCACCTGTGCTGGGGGCTGCTCCGCAATCCGGGGGGGGCGTTGGGGCAGGGTCAGGCTCTGTGGGAGGGGAATGGGGGGGTGAGGGACCCCCAGAGTTCGGGGGGATCCCCAAAACTGGAGCGTGCCCCAGTAATTGGGGTGCACCCCCAAATTTGGGGGAGCGATACTTACCTGTGCTGTGCTCGGGGGGTGGGGGCTGCACATCCTCCGCCTCCTGTGGGCCTTTTGGGGGGACACGGGTGTGGGGGGGGTCACCGGAGAGGACCCATTTCCCCCTCCCCCAGCCCACCCCCAAATTAGGGGTGGGGGGGGAGCAGCATCTGCACCCCCCCAGAGTGTGACCCACATTCGGGGCCCGGGGGTCCGGGGGCAACCCAGGCATGCGCCACAGCCCCCCCCCTCAATTTCGGGGGTCACATGCGGGGGGGGGGGGTCGGGGGTTGACCCCATTTTGGGGGGTCCCCCATGCAGATTTCCCCCCCCCCACCACCCCCCAATCTCTTACCTGCCTTCCCAGGCCTCATCCAGATCCCGAGGGGGGGCGGCTCTCCCACCGCGCCCCCCTCCCCCCCCTACCGGGGGTCCCCCCCCGCCCCCCCCCCCCCGCCGGTGCCCCCCTCCCCCGGGGGTCCCAGGGGCCGGTATTGCCGCAGGCGGGTCAGGGGCAGCCCCAGAGCGTCGGCGAAAAGGACCCGCCGGGACCCCCCCGCCCACCCCGGGGGGCGCGGGGCTCTCGGGGTCCCCCGGGGGGGCAGCGGCGGCCTCGGGGACCCCCGGCGGGGGCTCGGCGACCTCCGGGAGGGGGGGGGGACGGGGTGGAAGCGGGCGGGAGGGGGGTCCCACCGGCCGAGGGGTCATGGGGGTCTGGAGGGGGGGTTTGGGGGGGGGTCCGGGGCGCGGGGGGGGCTGGGAGGGGCCCCCCCCGCGCGGGGCACGCCGGGAGTCCGGCCACGGGGGGGGCGCCGGGGCGGAGGCGGGAGCCCGGGCCATGGCGGAGGGGCGGGGCCGGGAGCCGCAGCGCGGGGGCGGGGCCGGGCCCGAGGGGCGGGGCCTGAGAGCGGGGCGGGGCTTGTGTGCTGGGGAGGGGGGCGACTTGGGGGTCCCCGAGGGGAGGGGCTGTGAAAGGGAGCGCCCCCCACCCCACCCCCCCCCCGGGTTCAATGAGGGGTGTTTGGAGGGGGCTCCTGGAGATTGGGGGGACCCCCGTGGGGTCGGGGTCACAAAGTGGGGTTTAAAGGGACATTCCTGGGGGGCAAAGTGTGTGACACCCCCCCCCCCCCTCAGTGTCTGCAGTTTGGGAGCGCTGAGTGTTAAACGGGGTCCCCCAGGACGCCTGAGGGTCGCGGGGGAAGTTTGGGGGTGTCCTGGAGATTGGGGGGTGAGGGGGTGTTAATGGGCCCCCCCCCCATTCTCACAGGTCTCCAGGGTCTGGGGGAGCAAAGAAGGGTCCCCCCAATATCTGCTCCCCTTGAGCGGGGGGGCCATTAGCACCCCTAAACATCTCCCACGGGTTTTTTGGGGGGCTCACAGGGGGTGGGGGTTTTGAGGGGGGCATTAAAGGCTCCCCTCTCCGAGTTCCCCACACGACCGCACCCCTGGGAGCGGTACTGGGGCTCCCTTCATCACCCCCCCCCCCCCAAAAAAAACCCCAAACCCCCACCCCAAAAAAGGAGCCTCGGCCCAAGCGAAAATTTGGGAACCCATGAGAATGGGGGGGGGGGGGGTGGAGGATTTGGGACCCCCCCAGGTGTGGGAGGGTTCTCTGACATCACTGGGGGGGCCCCATAAAAAGCGGGGTGCCAGGGCGGGCAACACACGGGGTTCAGCCGGTGAGCAGATTTTGGGGGGGAGGGGGGGGGGTCCAGGGTGGGGGGGGGGCTGTGCCCTAACACCCCCCTAGAGGAGGGGGGCAGCGTGCCAGGGCCTTGGCACGAGGGTCCTGGTGAACACAGGGGGGGTGGGCTGGGGGTCCCGATGTGAGGGGGGGGGGTGCCAGGCACGGGCTCTGCTCCACCCCCATCCAAAAATCCACCGCACCCCCCCCCCCCCCCCCTTATTTCCTGCCGGCTCGGGCGCAGTTTCACCTCCCTTCGAGCTGGGGAAGTCCCCAGGGGGTGGAAAAACTCCCAACCCCACCCCAAAAATGGGGAGGGGTCCCGGGTGGTACACCCAGAACCCACTTTGGGGTAAAACCCGGCCAATTCGGGGCTGGGAAACATCAAAAACTAACTTGGAACCAAGTGGATTTTGGGGTGGGGGGAAAAAGGGCAAAACTCAAGGCCTGCAGGTGGAAAAAGCCCCCAAAATTTGGAGGTGCCAGGGGGGAGTTTTTAAAAGGGGGGGGAGTTTTTAAAAACCTGAGCAGGTTTTAGGGGTTTGGGGGTTACCTGAACGATTTGGGGCCATTTGGAGGAGGTGTTCAAGCTGCTTTTTCCGACAGCGTCATTTTGGGGCATTTTGGGCGTTTCGGTGCCGTTTGTGGGGGATGGGACATGGGGGGGGGGGGGGTGGGCACCAATTTGGGGACCAATTCACCCCCAAATTGTTCAAAGCATCGTTTTTTGGGGGGGGATTTCTACCTGGCTGGCTTAGGGGTATCCCTGCCCAGCAGTTTTGGGGTGTTTTATTGAATTTTGGGGCATTTTGAGGCACCTCTACCTAGTTGATTTGAGGGCGTTTCTCCTCATTTTGGTGCTTCTCAGCCTCCTCGATTTGGGGCGTTTTCTGCCTGGCCATTTTTGGGTGAATCTCTGCTTTTTAGGGTTTTTTTGCCTGGTTGGTTTGGGGTGTTTCTCCTCATTTTGGGGACTCTCTGTTCAGACATTTTGGGGTTTCTCTGCCTGACAAATCTGGGGTGTCTCTGCCCAGCTCTTTTGGGGTGTCTCTCCACATTTTGAGTTTCCTCTTTATGGCCATTTTTTAGGGTGTTTCTGCCTGGCTGTTTTGGAGCATTCTGCCTCATTTTAGGGTGTCCTTGGCCATTTTTGGGTATTTTGTCTCATTTTGGGATGGCTCTGGCCATTTTGGGGTGTCTGTGCCGTTATTTTGGGGCTTTCCTCCTCGTTTTACGACGTCTCTGTCTGGGCGTTTGGGACGTTTCTGCTCGGTTGTTTTGGGGCATTTCTTGGGATTTTAGGGCTGGTTTGGGGTGTTTGTGTCTCATCATTTGGGGGGCCCATTTTCTCTGCATTTTGGGGTGTCTCTGCCCAGCTGAGGGTGGCACCATTTTGGGGCATTTCTGCGGGTTTTGAGGAGTTTCTCCCTGGTTGTTTTGGGGGTGTCTCTGCCCAGCTGTTTTGAGGCATTTCCCAAGGTCTGTGCCCAATTTAGGGTGTTTCTGTCTGGTCTTTTAGGGTCATTTCCCTGCCTTTTGGGGTGTCTTGCCATGATGGCTTTGGGGCGTCTCTTCCCTCTCAATTTGTGCCATTTCTTCGCATTCATCCCACACATTTCAGGGCGTTTCTCTGCCGTTTTGGGGCATTTCTCTGCATTTTGGGGTGTCTGCCCCGGCTGTCTTAGGGCACCTGTTTGGGTCTGGGGGGGGCCCATCCCGACCCCCCCGCCCCCGCCGTGACTCAGGGCTGTGGTTTCCCGTCTATAAATCGGAGGTGGGAAGCGCCCGGTGTCGCCCAGAGCCATGGCGGGCGCCCGTGGACCCGTGAGCTGGGGGCACTGGGAGGCACTGGGAGGGACTGGGAGGCACTGGGAGGGACTGGGAGGCACTGGGAGCACGCTGGGAGGGACTGGGAAGCACTGGGATCACACTGGGAGGCACTGGGGACACACTGGGAGGCACTGGGAGCATGCTGGGAGGAACTGGGAAGCACTGGGATCACACTGGGAGGCACTGGGGACACACTGGGAGGCACTGGGAGCATGCTGGGAGGAACTGGAAAGCACTGGGAGCATGCTGGAGGGCACCGGGAGCACGCTGGGAGAATACTGGGAGGCACTGGGAGCCTACTGGGAGGCACTGGGAGCACACTGGAGGGCACTGGGAGGCACTGGGGAGCATACTGGGAGGCACTGGGGCGCATACTGGAGGGCACTGGCGTGATGCTGGGTGGGACTGGGATGCCCACGGATTGATGCTGGGTGGAACTGGGAGGGCTCTGCAGTGACTGGAGGGTACTGGGAGGGAGACTGGGAGGCACTGGGTGGGGACTGGGATGGACTGGGGAGTGTCGGGAGGGGCTGGAGGAGCACTGGGATGGGAAAATGGAAGGCTGGGGGGGGACTGGGATTGGACTGGGGGACGGGCTGAGTTTACTGGGGAATGCTGGAAAGTACTGGGGGAAACTGGGAGGGATTGGGATGGACTGGGAATACACTGGGATGGACTGGGGAGAGCCGGGAGGGGGGGGCTGGGAAGGACTGGGAGGGTCAGCGGCTTACTGGGGATACTGGAAAGGACTGGGAGAAACTGGGAAGGCTTGGGATGACAATGGGAGGGACTGGGATGTACTGGGAGCTCAACACGGCGATGGTGGCTGGGATGAGGAGCGCCAGTGGCAGATGGGAGTGAGCTCACCCCCATACTGGGAGCACTGGGAGGTACTGGGAGGGGGCAACTGGGCCAGGACAGGGTGGGGGGGCCGCTGTCCGCCCCCCCCCCCCCCCGCCCACCCCGCGTGTTCCGGGACTGGCGGTGACGCAGGACCTGCGGGGGACACGTGTCCAGGCCTGGCACACGCGTGTGTCACACTCTCGGGGGGGGTGGGTGGGGTGGGGGACCCTCTTGGGGGGGGGGTCTCACCCCCTGCACCCCCCCCCCCAGGGCAGCGCCGCCCCCCCCCGCAGCCCCCAGGACCGGCCCACGGTGCTGACCCGCGCGGACGGGGCCGTGCCTCGGTGCACCCAGGTGCGGGACAGAGCCCGGGACACCAATTTTGGGGGGGGGGGGTGGGGGGGGTGGGGGGGTGAATCAGGATGGGGGGGGGGTCACCTCCTGCTCCTCTCCCTCCCCCCCCCCCTCCCCAAAACCCACAGGTGCCACCCGAGGGGGGGTCGTGCCCCCCGCTCCTGCACGTGCAGCACCCCGGGGTGTTGGTGATGCGAACTCGGCTGCCCCCAGCGCACGGTGAGCCCCCCCCCCCCAAAAAACCTGCCCTTCCCCTCCTCGGGGGGTGTCCTCCCTTTTGGGAACCCCCCCCCCAAAAAAAAAAACTCCTCCAGGTCTCCCCGGGTTGGAATGGGGCCCCAAAGACCCCCCCGGCCGCGACAGAGACCCCTCCCCTGCTCCCGCCGGCAGCGACCCCCCCGCACCCGCCCCCCGGCGCTGCGCAGCCCCCCAGGTGAGTGGGGGGGCTTGGGGGGATTTTGGGGGGATCCCAGAGCTCCATCCTCACCCCCCACCCCCCAAAAATCACCCCCAGGCCCCCCCCGCCGTGAGCCGGGGGAGGTGGCTCAGTGCCTGCGGCAGCTGGAGAGGATCCAGGAGCTGGAGCAGCAGGTGAGGGGACCCCCAAAATCCCCCCTGAGCCCCCCCCAAACCCTGACCCGCCCCCCCGCAAGTGCCCTGGGACTCCCCCCCCAAAAAAAAAACCTCCTCCCCCAAACCTGTGCCACTCCCATCCTCCCCAGATCTGGGACCCCCCAAAACTCATCACCCTGACCAACCCCCGTGTCCCCCCAACCCCCCGTGACCCCCCCTGTGTCCCCCAAAGCCGGTGTGTGACCCCCCCAAAACCTGTCCCCCCCCCCCCCCCCGCAGCTGGCCCGCGAGCGGCACCGCCTGGGGCTGTTGCAGGCGCAGCTCCTCCGGAGGGGCCCCCCCAGCACGGTAAGGGGGGGAATGCACCCCAAAAAAAAAGTGGGGGGGGGGGTTGGGGTGCCCTCATAGCGGTGCCAGCCCCTCACCTGTGTGTGCCCCCCCCCCCCCCAGGGCCTCCCCGGGAAGGGCCAGGCTGGGCTCCCCCCGATTTGGGGTCCTGCAGCCCCCCCCGAGGCAGAGGGGGACCCCGAGATGCTGCTGCCCCCCCCAGGGCACCCCTGGGAGCGTGGGGGGCTCTACCCAGGTGAGCGCCGGGTTTGGGGGTGTGGGGGGTGGACCCCCCTAAATAACCGTGGGGGGGGGGTTTGGTCTGGCTGACCCCCCCCCTCCCCGGCCCCCCCAGAATTGGAGTATTACCGGCTCAGCACCGCGCGGCCCCCCTACACCTACGCCACGCTCATCCGCTGGGTCAGTGCCCCCCCCGAACCCCAAAACCCCCCCCGGGCTCCCCACATCCCCCCCCCCCCGTGTCCCTGACAACCCCCAAATCCTCCCCCACCCCAGTGGAATTGCCCCCCCCCCCAGTGTCCTCACAGCTTCCCCCCCCATAAATTCCCCCATCCTGGAGCCCCCCAAAAACTGTCCCCCCCCCCAAACTGTCCCCAAAGCCCACCCTATGCCCCCCCCAGTCACCTCGTAATGTCCCCAAATCTGCTGTGACCCCCCCAGTGACCCCAAGTGTGTCCCCCAGAGCCCCCCCCAAAACGTGTCCCCATGTGCTGCCCCCCAAACCATCCTAAACTGTCCCCAAAGCCCCCCCAAAGTTTGTCCCCAACCCTCTCCTGCCCCTGCAACGTCACCTCGTGCCCCGCATGTCCCCAATGTCCCCCCATATCCCCAATGTCGCTCCATGTCCCCAAGGTCCCCCCCATGTCCCCAGAGTCCCCCATGTCCCCAATGTCCCCAACATCCCTCAATGTCCCCAATGTCCCCCATGTTCCCCCCATGTCCCAGTGTCCCCCATGTCCCCACTGTCCCCAAATCCCTCAATGTCCCCAATGTCCCCCATGTCCCCAAATCCCTCAATGTCCCTAATGTCCCCCATGTCCCCAGTGTCCCAATGTCCCCCCCATATCCCCAGTGTCCCCAATGTCCCCCAAGTCCCTCAATGTCCCCAGTGTCCCCCCAATGTCCCCAAAGTCCCTCAATGTCACCCAATGTCCCCAGTGTCCCCCATGTCCCCAATGTTCAAGTCCTTCAATGTCCCCCATGTCCCCAATGTCCCCAAGTCCCTCAATGTCCCCAATGTCCCCAGTGTCCCCAAGTCCCTCAATGTCCCCAGTGTCCCCCAAGTCCCTCAATGTCCCCCCCCAATGTCCCCGCGCGCCCCCGCCCCCCCCCAGGCCATCCTGGAGTCCCCGCAGCGGCAGCGCCCCCCTGGCGGAGATTTACCACTGGTTCAGCCGCAGGTTCGGCTTCTTCCGGCACAACACCCCGCACCTGGAAGGTGGGGACTCCCCAAAAACAGCCCCGGGACCCCCAAAAAACAGCCCTGGGACCCCTGAACCCACCCCGAGACACACCAAATACATCCCAGGACCCCCAA